>NW_018165392.1:126087-143624 GCF_001263595.1 Phalaenopsis equestris
TAGCCAAACTTGAACATCTCATTCACAAAAGTCTTCAAATACAAAATCAAACAAGTTTAAAAGTTTGGCTTATTTACATGTTTGCATGCAGAGTATTTGTTCCCCAATAACTATTCAACTATTCTTATTTTAATCATATTTCGTCATTCGTTGGCTCCGACGAAGGACGCTTTCATAGTTTAATGTTCCCACCAGCAGCCTGCAGTCTCTTTTGTCAGCGCTCGCTCCCCGCTTGCCAAGGTGAAGCTCAACTTCCTGTGTTTGAATCCTCCTATCTTCGTTGAAATTTACTCTCTTTTTCTTAATTTTCATGCAGTTTCTGCTCTAGTCTGAACAGGACGTTATATGGTTTACTGTGGTGTTGTCTGTTAAATTAGTCAGTTTATGATTAGGGTTTTTTCACCTGCTTTCCATTGATACCTGTTTTGGGTTTCTATTGAGCTTGTTGATCCATTTACTAAATCTCTTTTCGGTGTTTCGTGGCATGGGCTTGTGATCAGGGATTCATTTTCAATTTAGTAATTCCTTGGTGATAATGAATTGTTCCATACAAATGTTACCATGTCTTCCAAGGAAAACTGTAATGGATTTCTTCTCACTGATACTTTAAAGATTGGCCATAATAGAAATCAATGCCAGCAATGACTTTTACTTTAAAAATTATATTTAATATTCTAATACTTAAGAATTACTTATGCCCCCTAAGTTTAGGTTCAGATTCTGGGGCCTTGATGATATTTAATTTTCTCATAAGGTTTTTCCCAGCATTTTAAACTTCGTTGTGCTTGCAGTTCTGAGTGTTTAGATATGCCTAAAGTAGCTTCTTTTGATTTTGTTTATTTTGTTTTCATGATTTTTTCCCTTGAGTTTCTAACATTAGACCTTCACTGTAGAGGTCAAACACAACGACTCAATCAAGTAACTATTTGTTTTCAAATAATACATAATGCTTTTAATTGAACTATAAAAGTTTTGTTGGATATGTTTGAATGCTTGGTCCATTTCAAATAGCAGTTTCCGCTAATGTATAATATTAAAAACTGCATTTTTTATATTTAAAACTTTTTTTGTTATGGGGTGTCAGGACAGGATCGCTGATGAGCGATGCTATTTTCGTTTAAGAAATTGGTAAGATTAGTGCCCCTAAATTCCCCTCCACCATCAGACCTTAGATAAGTTATGGTTCTCTTGAATTGGTTCCTAATCATGCTTATAAAAGTATTGCATTTAGTTGTCACCTCAGATTTTGCAACAAGAGGAAAAACCCAACAGAATTTTGAGAATTTGTCGATGAAAATAACATAGTAGCGAAGTCCTTGATGAGATATGAGAGGGGATGGATCCCATACATCAGTGTTTATAAGTTGGAAGTGATCATATATACGTAAAGAGGTACTAGGGTAGGTTTGTTTGTGACTTTTACTAACATTGCAACTATTACATGATTATATAGTGGAATAAATGCCTAAGGTAGCGTATAGTTTGCTAAGACACTTGAGAACGCCTTCCTGCAGATGTCCAAGACGTCGATGCCATGTTGATGATGGGAGGAGAGAGATGTTAAAAGCTTGTTGAGTTGATGTCTTCAATGAAGTGGCTTTGATAGGATAGAGTCCCCTTTGAGTTGTAACCCCGAAGAAGAGCCTTGTGTGTCAATAGATCAAAAACGGTAAACCCGATAACATTGAAAAGAATAGATACTCAATTTTCTCGTGTGATCTTGTGAACCGAGAGTAGGTTTTGAGATTGGGATGGAGCATGCCAATTTTGAGTTAAGTTTAGCTCACAAATAGGCATCAATAGTATGGCATCTCTGGTATGGTGCACAGGTACCTGTTGATCGTTACCCACAATGACTTGTTTGGATCCTTGAGTTGGTATTTGCAGTTTGGAGATGGTTTAGATCCGATGTCATGTGAGTTGTAGCTCCAGAATTAAGGATCCAATCATTATTTGAGGCGTAGAAAGCCCGATTTGGGGAAGGTGTGTACTTCAGATTGGTTTGGTGCCAGCATTTTGCAGCGAAATGTTTGATCTTAGTACAGATCTGACATGTGGCCATCGACCGGTTGTTGTTGCGACCTTCTCTTCGTCTGCCTAGTTGGGGTGATGATCCTCTTCTACGGCCTTTGGTAAAGGTGTCATAGCTTCTTCTTGAAGTTTGGAGGGCTATCGTGGCATTGGGTATAGTTTCGGTTTTCAGATTATCATTTGCTATATTAATTTCCTCGCTACATATGAGAGCATTTGGGTCCTAATTGCACATTTGAATGCTTGATATTGGGCAGGCAGACCATTAAGGGTATAGAGGATGATATTCTCTTGATCAAGATGACCTCCTGCTACAGAAATATTATCCACCAAAGCTTTTACACTAGATAACTATTATGTCGTAGACTGTATTCCATAGTCAAAGAGTGCAGCTTGCTCTTGAGCTGAATGAGCCGCGAGCTATTGGTAGGTTGTAATCTCTTATCAGGAGTAGACCAGATTTCTTCTATGGTGGTGAGATTGAGCTCATAGGGGAGGATGGCCAGAGATATGGTTGAATAGAGAGCAGCAGCAAGTTTTGGTTGATTAGCGTGGTTAGCAACCACGCGGTATATTGTGGGTTTCAGATTGGTGGCTTCTGTATGAAGATGGAATTTAGAAGGGGAAGAGTTGCTGTTACACAGAAAGTCAAAAATTCATTTGTTGTCAATATATTAGTGATTTGAGACTTCCACAGGGGATAGTTATCTGCAGATAAAAGGGTTTTGGGACAGGCTTTTGATATTACTAATGAGGAATTTGAGGTTTGGTGGTATTGCTTTGGCATGTACGAAATCAATGGAGGAATAGATCTGTGTTTCAGGAGTTTGGAGCCAGCCATGACTGGAGAAGAGGAAGAATCTAACCAGATAGATGCATGAACAAGGGGAAGCCGTATTGGACCTCCTGCTTATGGTGGCTTTCCCAGGTAGCTGGGAAGAAAAAAATGCCAAGGTTCTATGGTCCTGCTCTGCTCTGCCGAGTGCAAGAAGTAAGGAGAGAAATGAAATACTATGGTTCTTACTACCATACTATAGGTGAAAAGATACAGAATATATATATATAAGTAAAACAGAACATTCTAGATAATTAACTTATCTTTTCTGTTATTATTTCGTGAGTGCTTCTAACCTATTTTGTCTTTTTCTATCAGACTGTAAGTTGTCATGTTGGTGCTTTCACCTTTTTCAAGTAAGACTGCACACACACTTCGTGGACATAGTTTAGAGTTTATGAAATGTTTTAAAACCTATTTTTTAAAATATTATTGAGACGTTCATGTTTATGCATTGTTATTTTGTAATTGTTAACTTGATAAATTTATATAAGCATTGCTGTTTTTTTTTTTCTTTAAATTGTGTCGAAATTAAAAAAATAATTCAATACTAACTGACATAAAAGCAAAAAATATTAAGGCTTATATACATCTAAGAACATATAAAAATGCACACAAGCACGCATGGAGATATAAAAGCACATAAATGTGTGCAGATGTGTTTTTTTCCCCCTTCAGTTTGAAGAATTTATATATATATATATATATATATATATATTTAATTTGGACACAAAAAGAATAACTAAACATATAAAGTGATTTGGTTTTTTGGCAATTACATGTGTCAGTAAGTCTTTTTTCAATAAAATGATATAAATTCAATTAAGATACAAAGGAAATTATCTACAATTATATATTGGTTTATTTCTGTTACTAGTAAAAAAATAAAATTATTTGTTAAATTTATAATTTAAATAAAGGGATGTGATTCTTTTTTTTTTTTTTAAGTCTTGTAAACTTTTGAATCTATGCTTGTGGAATTCCATCCCCCTTTTTAATAGTAGTATGGATGATATGTTCTTGTTTACTTGAATAAATTGATTTTAAACTCACAAAGTTTTAGCATTTATGATTTATATATGAACTAGTGCATCTAGTGAGATGGCGTCATTTGCAAAGAAGAGATGTTAAAGATTCGAGTATTTAACTCCTATGTCCCCTTCATAATGTTGTGAATTCCTAGAATACTTCAATCAGGGCTGAAGTGTATGCAATTGTGGTTTGCATTATAGAAGAATCATTATAGCTGTTGCAACACCCTTTTTTAAATTTTTATTTATTTATTTTGCTTTAATAAACAAATTCATTACCTTTTACTTGCATTATTATTGCACTGATTTTAAAGTTATGGATTCGTTAGCGAACACTTGTAATGTCTCGTTCTGCACTGGATGAGGTGTCTTCGACTGGTTCTTTCATCCGCACACCCTCAACTTTCCGAAATTTTATTTCTAAAGATCTAGCTTCCCAGTTCCCTGCGGTATCTGGAAGATACCATCTTTATGTATCCTATGCATGCCCCTGGGCATCTAGGTGTCTGGCATATTTGAAACTCAAAGGGCTTGACAAGGCCATCAGTTACACGGTCACATTTTCTTACTCTGACTGACTTTGTAATACTTTAATTAATAACATTGCATATTTAAATCATAAAGATATTTATTTCCATTTAGGTGGTAAAACCAAAATGGGAAAGGACCAAAGAGACTGATGAGCATATGGGCTGGGTCTTTTCTGTTTCTAGCACTGAAGAATCTGGGGCTTATCCTGATCCTTTGAACGGAGCCAGGAGTATCAGGGAGCTTTATGAGCTTGCAAGCTCAAGTTATTCAGGAAAATATACTGTTCCTGTGCGTATATGATAATTTTTTTATTATTTTTTGTTTTGCATTTATATCCAGCAAGATTTATGTTTTCTTCTCGGCGAGAACTCCAAATATATATTTTTTAAATTATGCTACAGGTCCTTTGGGATAAGCAACTGAAAACAATTGTAAATAATGAGAGTGCTGAAATAATACGCATGTTCAACACAGAGCTCAATGATATAGCAGAAAATGCTAATTTGGACTTGTACCCCTCTCACCTACAGAAAGTTATTGATGAGGTCAATGAATGGGTTTATGATACCATAAACAATGGTGTATATAGGTGTGGATTTGCTAAGAAACAAGGGCCTTATGATGAGGTAATGATTTTCTAATCCAGTGGAATGAAAATTTGTTCTTTTTGACTTTTATTTGCTGGTTTCTCTTAGGCTGTAGCGAAGCTATATGATGCCTTGGACAAATGTGAGGAGATACTGAGCAAGCAACGCTATATCTGTGGGAATGATTTGACAGAAGCTGATATTCGTCTTTTTGTAACTCTGATTAGGTTTGATGAGGTAAGATAAGGCAATGTGAAATACTTTTTGTAACTCTGATTAGGTTTGATGAGGTAAGAATCTTCAATATATATAAGGTAATGTGAAAATAAATAATAGTGAAAATAGGAAGTCATTTAAGTTTCTGACATCATTCATTGCAACTGGTGTTTTAGGTTTATGTTGTGCATTTCAAATGCAACAAGAAACTCTTGCGTGAATATCCGAATCTGTTCAATTACACTAAAGACATATACCAAATTCCTGGCATGAGCAGCAGCGTTAACATGGAACATATAAAGAAGCATTACTATGGAAGCCATCCTAGTATTAATCCCCATGGAATCATTCCAATTGGTTCTGACATAGATTACTCTGCTTCTCATGACAGAGATAGGTTTAATAGTTAGCCGTGTCTACTGTATCATGATAAAACTTGTTGAAGAGACTTGCTGCCATTACCAGGTAAAAAAAGACTGCTTTTATAAGCAAATAAGCTTGTTTTTGGCGAGTTTGATTAGCAGACATATCTATGCTGTTCAAAGTTGGTTGTGACATTTGGAGGGTGTATTTCTATTTTTTTTTACTTCAAATAATTTTGACTAATGTTCATCATAAGTCTCAACGGTGTACATGAATGTACTTGAGCAAATAATATTAAGTTGATTAATTCCATCCAGGATCAAGATTAAAAGTTTTTGTTAAGTTAATTACTAATTTTTATCTTCTTAAATTTGTATTTAAAAATTTTAGCTAATAATAAATGAATTGTAATAATCTATAAGTGTTTGATTACACTAAACTAAATATATTGAATCTAAGTCTTACATGAGTGAGATCATTCGTTATTTATCAAATTTATTACACAATTTATATTATGAATCATATAATTAAATCAATTATCAATCAAGAGTTGTTATATTTTCTAGTCATTTTGGAATTTATATCTTTTTTGATTGATTCATTATATTAGTATGTGAAATTAAAAATAAAACTTTGCATTTAAATTAATCTTACATAATTTCAAGTTGAATTGAGTGTGTTTTTATCTCAATTTATATGTTTTGATATAATTTTATCCAAAATGAAATAACTCTTTTGAAGTTATGAGTTTTTTTTTTAAATTTTAAGCTAAACACAGATTGCAACCTTGGCTAAACGAAGCATAAAATGTATTAAAATATTCTTAAGGGGTCGTTTGGTTGCAAGTAGGATTTAGTTTAAATAGGATTTAATTAATCTTGTAAAGCTGGATTTATGAGATCTTGAATGAGTTAAATCTTGAAAACTATTTGGTATGTTAATAAGTAAATTATAATAAATTCAAAAAAATTGTTTGATAGCATTAGTAGGGTTTAATAGAATGTCATCCCCCAAGATTTAACTTCTCCAAATCTTGTAACTCTCTTCCAATAGGATTTACTAAATCACAGAGTAAGACAAACGAAGGAAAAATGAGATAAAAACCTATAGGATTTGCCAATGCCTTCTTAGTTGTTTTGCAGAATTTAACATAAATCTTGCATAAATCCTGCTTAAATAGCCAAGAGTTAAAAATATATAACATATTATTTTATCAAGTAAAATAAGATGACTACATGATAAATTTTGACAAATAACTTATGTCACTATAAAAATAGTCATATTGTATTGTTGTAATCCTTAAGATCGGGTTCAAAATAAGTTGCGGGTAAGCTAATCAAGTCAAATATGGTTTGGCATAGCCACTTAACTAGATAGATCATCGCCAAATATGATCAAATAGCTTGATCAGGTAGTCTGACAAATCATTTCACCTTAAAGGGCCACATAAGCCAATCGAATGCATAAGCCATATATTTAGCTATTTCAATCTGTATGACGTTATCTGTATTTTTTGGTAATGTTATATATAGTGTACCAAGTTAGCCTCACTCATAAGTAGAGGTGGTTGTATTGAGGGTAGGAGTACTCTTTTGGAGAGGGAGAGAGAACTTTTAGGTGAGTTCTTAGAGAAATTTTTGGGATGATTGACCACTATAGATTCCATGAGCAATTTCTTGTGAGTGCCCCTTTTGACAGAAATAAAATCCAAAGAGGTCTCCTATTTTATAGGAGCTCCTTCTTTTCCTCGGCTCTTCCCTCAGCTAGTTTCTAGGTGGTATACTCATATTTTTTGGGACCTAACATCTTCGAAGGTGTAGTGATTGTGGATATGCTAGATGAGACATTATTCATAGAACATAACCAAGCCACAAAGACTATTCAATCAACATAAAGTGTACCAACAAGTTTGTTATGCGACAAATAAATGAATTAAAAGAGTAAATGATGATGGACGATTAAGAAAATTTTGAAGTGAACACCAGGGGAAACACCAAATACCCAACTACCTTCTAGTTTATCAGAATTGATGGTACATAGAGAAAGAGATCCAATAGTTAAAGTGAATTATATCATTTACTTTGGCAAAGTGGGATGAGCTTCCTCTCCTTACAAATGGGAGAGTGAGGAGGCAAGAAGCTATTTTGAGAAGGAACCAATTGGAGAACAACTAAAATAGAAGGATTATCAAGACTAAGGCACTAAAGAAATTTAATATTCTAACCTTGGAATCTTAACAAGAGATGTTTGATTATGTTGATCATGGAGCATAGTTTGAGTTAGTAATATGCATAGTGTGAGTTACTAATGAACTTAAGTGTAGTATATTCTTCATGTCTTAAATAACTATTCCTTTCATTGGCTCAAAAACCCCCCACTTGGGATAATCACTTCATTTTCAAAGTTCAAATGCACATTCATTGTAAAATTTGCTAGTGCTCAGAAGCTGCATATAAGAGTTTGCAAGTATTATTGTAAATTTGTAACAAGTCAGGATAATTATTAAGTAGTTTTATAACTCGATTTTATAAGAAGTTGTTCTAGGTAAAAGAACTTGAACAATCAGTAGCTCATGCCAAATTAGTTCAAAGTATCAAAGAAGGTCTATTCTACCTTTATCTTAGGTTATAAGGCCTGATAATGCTAGTCAAATTGTTAGAGTCTGCCAAAAAATTACATCTCACTAGAGGCGTACAACTCTTTACCAAAAATTCATGTATTAAGCACCAATAACGACATCCACTCAGTAAGAATTTTCTTAATTTCAATAGGGAAGTTGGAAGCCACCATACTAAAATTTGGCAAGATGAAAACTTTGAGAATCTTTGACTTTTTCCATTTGAAGAGCTAACTCATTTTAAAGAGAGGCAAATGGATCATTAGGAAGAAAGAAGTTCACAACCTCCCATCCATTGTCCACCAACCATGTCTCCTCTAAGAGTCTCAATGGCTGTGATAGTTGAAACTATATAAAACAAAGAGTATTTTGACAAATTGATTCCTATGTATGTTGGAGCTTACCTTTGTTACCTAAGAAGATATGGCGTCTATCACAAAATTTATGGCCATGATACAAACAAATGTAGGAATTTTAAGAATTTATGTGAAGAATTAATCACAAAAAAAAGCTATAAGATTTTGTCACATTGGAGGTGAAAATAAGGAGATAAGAAAATATACCCACAGAAGAAAGCTCGTGATGAATATATTCCAGAACAACCTATCTACATCACATGGATAGTCCATGTGTCCTCAAAGAAGACAAACTAAAAGCTTCACACTAATTCATCCTTTAAAAATTTTGCTCTAACTAAGTGAACTTGGCGAGCTCTTGTTGACCATCAATAGTTACTAGCCTCCAATCATCTTTACGAACATTGATCTTCTTATTAAGGAAAACCTATAGCTTGATGACATTGGGATCATGGTATTGATCATGAATTATGAAATTGGTGGCAAGTTATGGACTCCAAAGTTCAATAAACATTCTCTTCAAAAGAGTTTACAATAAGATGAAGGGGACTTCATATTTCATCTGCACATCAGGTTTATTATTTGGCTTTTTTGGAAAAAGAAAAGAGATTATTGGAGCCATAGTTTTTCCGAGCAATTAGGGAGAATAAAATCAGCAATTCATTACCATAGAAAACTTCTTCATTTTTGACTTGTTAGATGGCTACAATGTCGTATTTGGTTGACCACTCTTAAACATCTTTAAAGTAGTAGTCTCAACTTACAATGTAATTATGAAATACCCAAAGTAGAAGAGAAGCTATTATTGTTAGATGAGAATTCATGTAGTATCAAACTTATTATTTGTGTGTTTTAGGAAATGTATTGAAGGAGAACTTAAAACTCAACAAAAAAGAGGAAGCATCCTAAGGACTAATAAAGCTATTGAAGAAGTTTTTTCTATAGTAGGAGGACTTGGGAGAAGCTTTTGACTCAATCTTACTTTTGATGTTGTATTCCAAAACTAATTAATTGTAGCCCTTATTGAATACAAAGGCATGTTCATCTGGTGAAACAAAAAAAATTGTTAGGAGTCAATGGTAATGTTGCATTTCACATAATTAATGTCGACTCTAGAGCTCCATTGGGTCAAATAGAAGACAAGTCTAATCATTAAAATGCTTGTAGAGCTCTAGTACGTAATTCCTTCTTTTTTTAAAACAGAAACTACCAAACTAATGCATTTATGCATGCCTTTATCAAACTATTCAGAATTTGATACAGATGAAAATGTGAGTTATGGTTTATTGTGAATTTTGATATTTGAAAAAGGGTTGAAAGTGGTTGCTAGATTTGTAAATTGCAATGTTTCAAGTGGTATGTATGTAATTGTCCCTATTTTAACAAGTTCTTTCAAAGTACTTTTGAAAAAGGGAACATATCGATGATAGAGTTGTCAAACTTATTCTCTATGCTATGCTTCAGTACATTTTCATGGCTAAGTTCTTCCTTAATAAATGATAGCCTAAACCAGAGACGAAACCAACCTCTCTTTTGAGGAGGGGCTGTTTAGGGCAACGAAGGGCAAAATGATATTTCAATAGAGATAAAAATGATATTTCAGACAGGGCAAAACTAATATTTCAGAAATTAGCATTCATCACGTATGTAATGTCATTAGAAATAAGTATAATAGAAATTGTGTAATTATGTGAAACCTTGAGAAAGATATGATATTTGACCCGAAACGTAATCTCTGCATGGTTAAAATATCATTTTTTGCACTCTTAAACTAAATACAACCATTCTGAAATTTGAATGATTCTTTAAATATTGTCAACTAATATAGCTTCTTAGACTTTTCTCTTATAAACCTCAAATTAGCATAAAAAAGAATCTTCAATTCTTTTTTATTATGAGATACATAATAGTTTCATGTTTATATTGCATCAGGAAAAACACAGCAAAAAAAATTAAACCTATAATGGAGGTGTCATCTCACCGAAATACTAAATATTTATAAAAACTAATAAGCCAAATCACTAGCTTAACTCATTTTATCTCAAAATTAGTGGATAAGTTTTCAACCATCTTCAAAATAATGAAGTCTTAGAACACTTTGCCTAGTCCAATGAGTGCAAAAAAACCATTGCCCATTTGAAAAACTTACTATCATATCCTTCTTTCTTTTAAAGTCTGAAGACTATTAAAGACTTATAGATGTATCATGAAGTTAGAATATACAGGGAATAAAAAACCTTTTTTTATCTATTATGTTAGTAAGAGGTTCCCGGTTAAGAAGAAACTCACCTTAGTACATTTCTATTAAGAAGCTTCCTCCCTACTTTCAAGTGTATTTGGTACTGATCAACATAATCCATCCACTAAAGTCAATACTTATCGTACCGGATCACTTAGGTTGTCTACTTAGATGGATAATTGAATTAAACAAATTTAACATCATTTATGTGGTGAGGACAACAATAAAAGTGTAAGCTTTTATTGACTTCCTTGTCGACTTCAATGAGTCAAGCACTAACAAAGATACAACCACCATGAAAAGTGCTTCATAAACTCTTTGTATATAGAACAACCATCAATCATGGTGTTCATATATGGATGGAGATCTAGTCTATCCAACATTTCTTATATTTTAAAGTACAAAGTTGTTTTAAAATCACCAATAACCAAATTGAATATGAAGTCCTCATTTATTGTTTTGTGATTTATCCTAGGTATATATGTTAAATATCTACTTATACATTCGTACTCACAACTTATTGTTAACTAGGTTAACATTGAGTATGAAGAATGAGAAGACCTTATGCAAAATATTTTTTGAAAGTAAAGATAGATATTAAAATGTTCAAATATTTCAAGTAAAAAAAAATTCTTCGAGAACATTACCAATTCACTTGCTTATTGTCGATATTTTGGAGACCTTGATGAAAGGCTATTTTTCTTTTAAGTTACCCAAACATTAAAAGAGCCAAAAAGTGATGATGCCCAATAGAAGTCGAGTTGGTTTGAAACATTTATAATACATTTGAAGAATATTATTATAAAATGTCAGACCATAGAAGATTTAAAGTTAAGTTAACCAAGTACACTGATAGATGGAAGGTTATTTAGAAGAAAAGTTACCTTGCCATCTCTACAATGTATCAAATAAGATGAAGTCACTAGTATTTTAAAGGAATTAAAATCATGATAATTTGAGATCCATTCTAGATGAAGAACATTAACAAATAAAATTTGCATGCATGCATATTTCAATGAACACTTAGCGAAGATGCAGACAAAATTTCATGAGAAGATGTAAACAAAGCATAAAATTTATTTCCTTGCACTTAAAACATTCTTATGAGCTATAACCTATCAATATTCCATGGCTATTCATAGTCTAGGGCATTGATATTCTTATCCTTTTCTTGTTAGCAAAGTGATAAGAGCAAAATATGTGATACTCAGGTGGCGCATTTCCCAAGTTCTTACATTTGTTTGACTAATCATATGCTTGAAAAATGTATTTTATCTTAACTTTTCAAGGGATAGGGTGACAAAAGAATTTGGAGCAAAACAACACAAAAATAAGTACAATATAGAGGTTTCAGACCAGTGCACCCTCGCCACCAAGACGGTGCTCCCGCTTTTACTCCAGCGTGGGTGTCATGTTCAGCACCCTCATGTTTAGTCTAAAGCACCTGTTCTAGATCCAACATACCAATGCCCGCTCGTCTGTTCAACCTTCAACGCACCCGCGCTATAGTCGCGACACCCTTGTGCAGGACTCAGCGCACCCGTGTCATCATCGTGACACACCCATGTCAATTCGCAGAACCTATTTTGGCAAGATTTTTCTTGCCTTTGTCGAGCTTTGCCTATAAATTAACTCATGAGGCCAATTTCAGGGCAACAGAGGAAGCTGGAGGCTCTAGCAAAGAGGGAGTTTTGAGGAAAGAAAGCTTTCCTCTTAGGTTTCTCTCCTTCCTTTGTATTGAAACCTCAAGAGGTGAGTTTCTGCCATTAATTTCTTGTGAGTTCTTAAGATATTTGTTATATGAGAGGGAAAGGATCCACTCTTATGGAGAAGAAAAGTTGTATTGCAAATTTTCACTATTATTTATGTCATGCAATGAAGTTTGTGGTTTTCTTGACAATGAGCGCTAAACTTTTCTTTATATCTCTATGATGTAGGGGCAGTGATTTTCATCGTGATATTCTAAGATGTTTTTATATTAGCAGTTTCTCATGCTTTCATGGCCTATGTTGTTGTTGGTTAACCTTTGATCTTAATTTACTCATAGTATGGCTAACTACGATGTTAAAATGTTTTGCGAAACTACGACTTCTAACGAATGGTTAACCACAGAATTCTGTGAGAATAAAAATATTCCAGTGGAGTTCAACAATCTTTTTGGGGATCAGAATAACCATGTGAAATTATAAAAGTCTATAACATGGATTCATTCATATGCAAGAATTTATCTTACATGGCTTGTTATTTAGTTCCATCACATTTGAAATTATCCAAGTAACACTATTGACACATGGAAATAAAGCATGAACCAAACAAACATTTTTTTATAGCTTTTTTCCTTCCAAATAGATAATTTCATAATAGAATTACATATAGATTTAAAAAAAAATAATCTTCTAGAAATATAATATGTTGATAAAAAGCATGAAATAAGGCCTAATTAAAAAAATTAAATCAATGATGCTAGGAATCATGAGTCTACTTCCATTCAATGAGTATGGAAAGGAAAGGTTAACGATCACCGTTCATCAATGACACCAGTTGAAAATAAGACCAAAATGATTCTATTGGTTTTGGAGAATTATTATCTCATTTCCAAGAAGACTAGCTCCCAAAACTACATTGCTCACTCTAATGAGCAAAAAGGCAAAGGGGCTCAATGTTGGTGAATTTTTTTTAGCCACTAGAAAAATAAAGCCCCTATTCAAACCACAATAAATAAGGAATATTAAAAATTAATAGAATAAAGTAAAAGAAGGGTACTTTTCTCCATTATCTTCAACATTTTTATTGGTTGATCAACATGCCATCCTTTCTGAAGTTGAGGAGGTAGATCAAGAAATTTGTACATAAATGAAGGCAACCAAATAATTAATATGCTTAAATAATTCTTATGGTAAATTTTATCAAACTTTACTCCATTATTTTACTTTACCTTCTTTACTAATACATCATATCTACTAGTCATATAGGATTAGACAACTTTCAACTAGACAAGTCAAAGAAAATAGTAAGTTGGGACAAAAAAGGAGCGTAATGGTCTATCTTGTGTCATATCCCATAAACACAAGCTAAAAAGTGATGAGACTTCTCCATAAGAAGAGTACAAACTTAAAATCCCCATGTTGAATTTAAGTTGGTGTAGCCCATGTGCCCCTAAAACGATTCCTAAATGAGAGACAAATCACCTTCAGTAGATGGATAGTCCACATTTAAGTAAAGGTCAGACACACATAATACTTAGGAATATGTCACATATATAATTAATAACTAAAAATACTTATAAGCAAATCCATGCTTTAAATCTAAAAAAATTTATAAGCAAATCCATGCTTTAAATCTAATAAAATTTCAAATATTATAAATCTCTTTTGCTTTATTAAAAAAATTCTCTTAGAACATTGATGAACCTAAAAAGTTAGAAATCTTCTCTTTGTGATAAGTTCTGTAATGAGTAACATGTGAGTCTCTTCTATTGTAGATCTAAATTGAGACCTCCATAAAGATAAAAATAATGTGTTAAGGAATGAACATTAAAGGTAGCGAACTTAACAAAAAAAAATTTAGCAGCTAGTTTAAGACTTAAATTTATGTTATTCTATTCATAATTTGCTTATGTGTTTGTTGACCTCATTATGAGGTCTTCTTTTCCCTTCCCTAGATACCCTAGGATATAGCCTTGGGTTTCTCTATTTTGACTTTTCTAGAGGACTAGACTGGGATCTACACCACTTAGAAATTCAAGCTACTTCTTCGCTTTTTAAAGTTTCATACGGGTGGTTTCAAATCCTCAACATTCGATTGAGTCAATTGAAAGCCCTCTCGTTCTTAAGTTTGGGTGTTTTTCTTGTCGCGAGCTCCCTGCCTTCTCAATGGCTATTAATACCCCTTTGGGGTGAGCATTTCGAGAGTTGGTATTTTTTTTCTGGAGATTTTGGGGAGACAAATTGTGAGAGCTCATTCTCTGTTGGAAGCTTCTATCTTGTGGTTTTTCTTTCTCTTTCTCATCCTTGAGTTAGCAAGAAGCTGAGGTCAGATTCTATTTACTTCTAGAATCTGATTATGGAAAAATAGTGAAATAGATAAAGATTTCAACCTTTCTTATATCAATTATTCTTGATGATTTGGAGTAGTTACCTTAACACCATGGAGTTTATTTCAAATCAACTTGAAATTTTGATTGAGTTTTTGGATTAGCTGCCCATGCGATATCTTCTTTTGGATTATGGGATTGATAGTTTAACAAGAATTAATATGTTAGTTTGATTATTAATTTGTTGAAGAAATAAGGATCTCTTACGAATATCTATTCTATGGCTACCTTTGCTTATTCATGTTGAATGGTAATTCAGTAGACCCGCTTCAGATTGGAATTATTACTGCATTTAGAATTTACTTTGGTGGCTTTATTTTTCTTTCTCTTTATACTGCTACTCTTATTCAAATGCATGTCTGTAGCTTTCTCTAATAGTTTGAGAAATCAGTTTTGGGGCTAGTTTTTGCTCTTCTTGCTGCCCCTTATTCGAACATATGTTGGAGATTATTTCTGGCGTTGAATAACTGTTTGGGGCTTAGTTCCTACTCTTCTTACTGCCCCTTGTTCGAACACATGTTGGAGATTATTCTTTTGGTTTTGAATAACTTTTTGGGGTTTAGTTCCTACTCTTCTTGCTGCTCCTTGTTCGGATACATGATTAGAAATCATTTTTTGGTTTTGAAAGCAGCTTTAGTATCTCAATTTTGCTATTACTTCTCCTATTTGAATATACATTACTTGGTGTTTTGGATAGTTGCTTTAGTGTCTCGAGTAATGGCCCAATTTTAGCCCCTTTACTGGGCTCAGTTTTGTTCTCTGGTGACTCAATTTTGCCCCTCCTTTAGTGGCTTGGTTTCATTTTCTGATGGCTCAGTTTTTGGCTCCTTTAGTTTCACAGTTTTTAGGTTCCTGTTGGGCTTGATATTGTTTAGTGGTGGGTTGGGTTTTTCCCCTTTCTGGGCTTAGTTTTATTTAGTGGGGGCTTGTGTTTTGCCCATTGCTGGGATCCTTTAGTGGCTTGGTTTCATTTTCTGATGGCTCAATTTTTGGCTCCTTTGGTTTCACAGTTTTTAGGTTCCTGCTGGGCTTGATATTGTTTAGTGGTGGCTTGGGTTTTTCCCCTTTCTGGGCTCAGTTTTATTTAGTGGGGGCTTGTGTTTTTCCCATTGCTGGGATCGGTTTTGTTTAATGGTGGCTTGGGTTTTGCCCCCTTGCTGGGCTTGATTTTGTTTAAAGATGGTTTGGTTTTAGCCATCTGTTGGATTTGTTTCTACCCTTTGGCTATCCTTCATTCATGAAAAATATCAAGTGGATGCTTGTGCTTTAGCCCCTTATTGGGTTCGGTTTTCCTTGCTGCCTGAAAATTGAGTGGTATGCATGTAAATCTATTATCATTCTTTAGTGGTTATTTGACTTGGTGATCTTTGCCATCATGTTAAAATTGAATTTCCAAGAGTTATATAAGTTGAAATTTTGAAGGAATATCTAGTTAATCCCTAGAGTATTGCTAGAATTGGCTTTCTGGTTACATAAATTTCATGGGCTTGAATTTGGCAATATGAGAATAGAAGCATATTTCTCTTTGAAAAATTGATAAAGTATACTATGATCACATGTACAGGCTTAAAGTTTGAACTTAAAGGTGGAAGATGGATGTTATGGAAATATTTAGATGTTTATTTCTTCTTATTAAAATATCTAAATTTTTTTTTGGATGAGCATATAAAATAGGATGAGCATATGAAATATTAAGTTGATCTATGTCGGCGTTATTTCGGGGGTTTGTGGGGAGTTGCCCGTAAGAAGCTATCGGTCACCTGAATCAAAATCCCGTCTCCCGCTTCGAAAGGACGTTGAAGTATGAAATCAAACTGACCCCATATTTTTCATAGTTTAAAATGAAAGAGCAATGTACCTCAAATCTTATATCTATCCCGATGGATAAACACAAGACTTGAGGATGAGGCTCAATCAAATCAACTAAGAAAAGTATGATGTCTGTTTGGTCTGCGAAACTTTTGTATTTGCCGAAAAGTTCCCCTATTTAATATAAAGGATTAAATAGGGTTTATATTAAGCTGGGTTCAGACATGCTTCCTATAAGGGCAAGCCCAGAGGTGTGAAAGGGGATTTGTTCAAATTTGGAACATTTTATTGTAGAATCCAAAGGAGGAATAACTAGGGGATGTCATGGATCCTAGAGGAGAACCTCAGTGACTTCCCAAGCTATCCTAATGTTTGGCTTCAGTTTTGAGGAGAAATATTTAGGTGTTTCATCCTGCCAATTTTATTAATTAGGGCTTATATTCATGTAAAACAATCACACAAATAGCTTGGAAGATGTTAGGATTTAGGTCATGGTAAACGACAACCTCGGAATCTTAAGACGAATTAGGGCTTATATTGAATAGCAGGGTTATACAAAAGCCTAAAAATAAAGTGAATATTTACATTGCATAAGCAAGAAACCTCAAAGTCCTATGGCTTTCTTGTTTATATCTAAGGAAGAAAGATTGGTTTAGCTGGGGAAGACAGGTTTTGCTGTTGAAGATGGTCGTGCTGCCCACCATACTAGCTCCAAGTTCCTCACCGCAACGAGTTTGAGTTTTCTAGTGTGTCAAGTTATAATGTCAAATCAGGTGGCCCTATGGTTGAAGTTCTTTAAATTTTATGAGGGCATATTAAAGTTGATTAG
>NW_018165392.1:144399-146026 GCF_001263595.1 Phalaenopsis equestris
AATACTTCTAATGCTCAGTGAACATTGATGTCTCAATTATCCCTAAGAAAAGGGTAATTATCATTTATCATTTAATTTGAAAATTATGTGAGTGAATTCCCTTAAAGGGGAAGTTGGTGTAACTTGAACACTTAGCGAAATTTTAATCCTAATTGGGCTTAATGGTGTTTCAAGGATGTTTTATTATGTTTATTTCTCTAGTCCTTGCTTAATCAATTTAGATTTAGCCTAAGTCACTACTAAGCCCTTAAGACCTAGGTGAGTGTCTTAATTAATTTTGAAAATGTTAAGCTTTAAGTTGTCAGGATTCATGATTTCGACTTTTTTTATCAAATAGCTGTATTAAATTGATTAATTATTGACTTCAAAAAGTCATGCCCTTAGGTCTAAGGTTCATTTTATTTTAATAAACTTCCAAATTTTAATAATTTAGAAATCTATTAACTTATCTTTTTCAATTGGGAAAGTGAGGTTGGTTTATACCAATTAACCCCTTGTGTTTCAAACATCAAATAAAGTGATTAAGATCAGAGGTTACCCATTTTCCTCCTTGAATTAAGCCTAAATGTTAATTAAGGCTAAATTTCCAAAATTACACATTTGCCCCTAAGGCTTTAACACTTCATAATTTGTCAAATTCAATTCAAATGACTTTAAAATTTTTATCCTACCTCATTCATGGGTCAATTAAGATATCAGAGGAGAAAATTGTGATTTTTCAGAATTTAATATATTTTATATAATTATTTTCATACAAAAATATGATTTTTCAAAGAAAATTCCTAACTTCACCAGGGTAAATCCTAATCCCTTGAATTTTTTATTGAAGATAGACCTAGACGGGAGAAGCCTTTGGACAAAATTTGATGATTTTTTGAATTCTGTGTGATTTACTAAAAATATTTTAAATGGTTAAAATTAAGTTTTGTATTTTTTAAAAATCTCCCTGAGCTCAGAGAACTTAGAGGAGTAAATTTTATTTTTTTTTGATTTTTCTTTGATTTATTGGGAATATTTTAGTGAAAACTCATTTTTAGCCTTTAAAAATTATTTTTAAGCTTTGAAATTCAATATCTTTATTTAGAAATTCAGGAAAATTATTCTAATTATTACTAAGTGAGTAGGAAGTAATTTAGAATATTTCCATGAATTTTGTTATTTTTGTGTTTCTTATGAATTTTTAAATATTTAAAATGGGCTAAAAATCAAGTTTTGATTCTAAATATTATTTTATTTTAATAAAATATCCGTGATCACAGAGAACTGAAAAAACTAAGTTTCATAATTGTTTGAGTTATATTTTGATTTTTAAAAATTATTTAAGTGTCAAAAGTGATATTTATCTTTAAAAATCAACTTAAGTTATCAAATGAACTCAAAATATTTTGAAATTTTTATAGTGAGTTCTCTGGATCATAAACCACAGTGGAGATCAAAAATCAAGTCATTTAAATATTTATATTTTTCAAAATTAATTATTTTAGTGATTTAGAGTTTGTAAAAATTAAGTGCATTTTAAATGACTTGATCCATGAAATCATTTCCAAAAGCTTCTCTGGTCATGGTGGGCCTTTCAAAATTTTCTTAGAAATTTCTAATCAATATGCTAATTTCCATGATTATTTTA
>NW_018165392.1:146449-161990 GCF_001263595.1 Phalaenopsis equestris
GTCACGGGTCATCGTCCCAAATGAACTGGACCCGAAAACCGTCCATTTTAAAACGCTAATATCTCACTCGATTCTCAACAAAATTGAGTGAATTTTTTTTAAATGCTCGTATTGACTAGTAAAACACATCCATACGGTTGATAAACCCTAAAAGTGACTTTATATTCATGAATAATTAAAAGAAGCTCGGTTTAGGGTTAAATTTAAATACCTTGGTCCAAGAGGGGTAGCCTCATTTGGATGCTTGTAGAAGCTTTGTGTGGATGCCAGAAGCCTAGGGATGGAGCTTCTAGTCGTGGTGAAATGCCTAGACCCAAATTCAACCAAGGCCGATTTGGGGGTTTGGTCAAAGTCCACCTTAGGGTGGTCGGATGATGGGGCTTTTGTGGGGGATCTTCTTCTCTTGATGTTGGGATGGTGTGGATGCAATTAATTTGAATTAGGTGTAGGTTTGAAGAATGTCCTGTTTTGGCCTTGAAATTGAGATCCAAAATTGAACTCAAGCAATGGATTTGAGTGGCTAAGGAAGGTTTGGTTAAGCTCAAGAGATCTCCAGGAAGCTCTTGAAGAAGTTTTACTGAGTCTCCCTAAGGAATTTCAAGCTCTCTCCTTTTTTGCCATGGAGGGGGAGTTTAAATAAAATGACCTAGGCTGGCCGCCAGGGCCAATTGAGGGGTGCATTTGGTTGCTTATGTGGAGGGCGGAAAAGCTCCAATGAGCAGCTGGGCTGATTTGGACTTTGAGTTTGAATTGGGTGAAACTACCATAGTTTTGGCCATTTCCCAGCCACCAAGGTGGCCGGCCGGCCAGGCATTGGTCACCTCTTGGCTCAGGGAAGTCAGGGGTGGCTAATGATGATTATCTCTCAAGGGTAAGTGATGATGTTGGAGATATTTCAAGTTAGGTCCAAAAATGGGTGAAATCCCTTAATTTGGGGATCCGTTGGTCCATAACTTGTCATGGTGGTTATAGGAGGGTTTAGCCTGGTCTTTAGGAAGGTTTTGGTGGCTGTAAAATCATTACTTTGGCGGCATAGACATGGTTAAGTCAATTTTTGGTGAAAGGGTCCAAGTGAGTGCAAATGACTAAAACTTGAGTTTAGGCTAGGTTAGCCATGTCAATTGGCCCAATTAAATATTGTATTTGGTGTAGATGATCATAAGGAACAACTTTGGTGAAGGATGGAAGTGGTTTTGAGTTCAATTGAAGGGTCAATTTGAGGGAATTTTGAATTTTAATCAATTTGGTCATGTTGGGCTAGGCTTAGGTCTAACTTGGGTTAGCCTTGGGATAAGTCCAAATTGATTGTTGTAGATGGTCAATAGGTACCTCATGAAGAGCTTTTAACATGAATTGTATGCCAATTTGGAGGTTAAGGCAATCAATTGGCTGAAATTTGGGGATAGCCGATTTGGGGCTAAATTTGGGAATTTTGGATTTAGGCCAAAATCAAATGGATATGAGGCTTTACCAAGGTCAATTGATGGTTGATTTTGATGTATATGGATGGTATAGGAATGTTATAAAGATTTTTCAACATTAATTGGGGCCAATTGACTAGGCCATGGGTTCAATTTGGTGAGATTAGGTCATGTGGCCAAAATTGGGGCTTTAACCTAACTCAAAATTGGGCTCAAATAATAGCTCAATTAGGCTTGAATTTGGTTTATTTTGGCTATATAAAAAGTGAATTTGACTTTAGGATTGAAATTGGGGTCAATTGAGATCAAATTGATGGACATTTGAGTTGAATTTAGGGACATTTGGGCTTTTAAAGGTGAATTTGGGGGTTTTGATCAAAGATGGTCAAATTGGCCAAATTAGGTCATGTGGTAGTTGAGAGAAATAAAATTGGGAATGTTTTGGATTTATTGAGATTTTCTAGGAATTTTTGAAATTTTTGGGATTTTGGGCCCAAGAGGGGTTGGGTAATTTTGGATAATTTGGTGGTTTTCAAAAGGTTTGAAATGAATTTTGATCAAATTTGGGTATTTTGGGTAAACTTGGGAATTTTGGCAAAGTTTAGGTTTTCAAGGATGTTTAGGTAATTTGGGGTGCTCAGGGACAAAAGGGTAGGTTGGGTATCTATGTAGAGTTGGAGTGCCAACTACCATCAATAAGCCATGGACCAATGAAAACCCCATTTTGGGTCCTCTATGTAGTGGTCTTAGCTAAACCATAGCCCTAGGGCTAGTAGGTTTAGGGGACCATCTACATGAGTATCCCAAAACATCAATGGACCTATGTTAGAAATTTGAGTTTAGGGTTGTGAGTGATTGTGGGGGCAGATAAGTGTAGTCAGTTCCTCAGCTCCAGACCAACACCCAGGGTCAACTTTAAGGTCCAATAGTCCTAAGGGTGACTCATCTTGAGTTTCCCCCATAGTGACCCCACCAACTAAGTATTTAGAGGTTGAGACCAATATGTGGAACTTCAAGTTGAGAAGAGAAGAGTTTGGAATTTCTAGTGGTGAGGGTGCCTTTTCTAGTTTTCTAGAAATATTCAATAGGAAAATCCTATGGCTAGACCTTAGGCTACTAAAGAGGAAAAAACTAAACCTCAACCAAAAATGAGGTCAACAATCTGTTAGTTTGAGATGCGGGGCAACATGCAATGATGCAAAAAACCACTGATCAGCTTTTCTTATAGCTGAAAATATAAAATCAATATTCAATTAGTGAGATGCCCTTTCACTTCCTTAAGTCATCAACAGCTCTAACCCTCTTTAAATGGTTTGAGAACTGGTAGTTAGAAAAGAATAGATACAACAAATCATACACATATACTACACTTGAAAAAGGAGCAGATACTACATCCACAAAATGATGGGTACCACATTCATGAGATAATAAGCACTACACCATAGATACTACACATTGATTAGTATTTATATACACTTGATAACACTAACATATACACTCTATATATCATATAATACATTTCATACACCACACATAGATACACTACATACCTTTAATTGATAAGTCTAGATATTACATAACAAATACCACAATACACAATAGACACTACACAATAAACACTACACATCACACCCCACACGACATATTCTACATTTACAACACATCAAATATAGGTGCACCACACCTTGATAAGTTCAAATATTATTTGATTTACCCATCCATTAAATGATAGGGTTTAGGGCTGCCCGACTATAGGGATGATTCAATCTCTAGTTGATATTGATAGGTTAACTTCAATTTATCAGTAGCCTGGGGGATTGAGAAAATAAAAGAAGTCTACTGTGAGCCTATCCCCAAATTGAAATCTGATACCCCACTTCAAGATTTTCATATGTTTATCATTTAGTCTTTCTTTTATAATCTGTGAATATTTATCTAATCCCTTTATGTTATGCAATTGTAAACTATTTTGTAGCATTAGCAGAATCAATCAAGTCTCTTTTAGTTGTTTCAATTTCTTTACTTTTCTTATTACATAGTTCTTTCTTTACTGTACATTTCTTTTCTTTTTGTACTGTATTGTACCTTTCTACATTTTCTTTGCATTCTTTTTACCGTACTTTGTTACATAGCTTCTTCTTTTTCTTTACTGCACTATACTGTATACAATTATCTATACTAATGCTTTTAGTTACTACCCTTTTGGCATATTTATACAGTATCCTAGGATAGGCCGCACGAGGCATGTTTTTTTTTCTTTACTCTTTTCACATATTGAGATAACGACGTGATCGAGTGAAGATTCATCCTCAGGTATCGATCAAGATGACAATCTGAAGCAAATGACAATTCATCTTTGGATGGATATTAAGGTAACAATAGAGAGATGACAGAAGAAGCTTCTACTGGACTTTGATAGATTTAAATAACATACCTATAGGACATTGAGTTCGTTAGTCTAGTGCGACATAAATCCTCACACACTATCTTTTAGGATTTTCTACAATTTTATATCATACGATATAAGTCCTAAACTTTTTAAGATTCTGAGGTCATCGTTCGGTACGACATAAATTCTCACATTTACTCGGTTCATTTGCACATGATATGCAAATATATGTCCCAAATATCTAAATAACTTACAGGACCGAAACATCACATAATTTCCCTTTCAAAGTGTAAAGCCAAACCATATATTAGTTTGAGATGTCACTAAATCTTCTTCAGTATCTTCGACATCTCCTACTTTTCACTCCTTTGGATTCCAGAAATAATTGTTCTTGACTTTTCCTATAAGTAATCGTGGAAACCTAAACGTTGAATTCTTGAAGACGAAACCCTGATCTTAATCGAGAGTCTTCTTAGGTTGCTTCGATTGTCTAAGATGTAATAAACTATAAGGGATTGCCTCTACAGAGAATTAAGAACCCAGATTAATCTAAACTTTATCTAATTTGTGTATTAGTTAGGAGAATTTGTCGGATATAAATTTTACAGACCAAAATAGAGTCATAAACTTTTAAGTTTAATTAGTTAAACCTACTAATAAGTGATATGTTCATCCATCGAGATGATATATCATTTATGGTAACGAGCTCAGCTATTTAAACTATTAGATATATGAGGTTTATCCAGTCTCATTATTTTCCAAAATGAAAAATAAATAAATACAATTTTCACAAAATTATAATTACATTATATATTATATTAAATTTAAATTTTAAAATCTTATTTAAAAAAAAATAGCCGACAGTGTCTTAACACCTTGTGAATTTTAAATTCATTCATAAAACTCATAAAATCATCCTTATTTATTTCCTATTAGTTTATAAATAAAATCCCTTAGCAATCGAGCATTATGAAACTTTTAGTAATTTAGTATTATGAAATTCATGGCAACCTGATACACCTAAATTATAGCCTTCATGTACACATTTTTATAGATATTCCGCTTTAATGGAAGGTATTTGTGTGTTTTTGTTTTAGGTAGAGTTAAATGGATGAAAAATAGTAAAAGAAGTGAAAAGAGATCAATTTTGGAGCAAAAAATGAAGGGGTGCAAAAGAACTGTGGCACCTAAGCGCTCAGAACTGGCGCTTAAGTGCCGGTAAAATAAAGAAGGCCACGCCTAAGCGCCTAGTACCTCTCACTTAACTGCCTGATGTAGTTATTTGATGATTCAATGAATTTGGACAAATTTTTGAAGAGGTGTTTGAAGCAACCCTTCGTGAAAATGTGGGAAATAGTTAATGGAATTGAAAATACATTCAATTGACTTTTGAAAGGAGGCAACTCTTTGAAGATTCATTAAATGTGGACACATTTTGAAGAGACACCAAGGCACCTTTTGAAAAATTATAAAAGAAGACTTGTATTGAAGAAGAGAGAGCATCAACCCCTTCCAGTCACCCAAACACACTGATGCCACCCCCCTTAGCCGCCACTGCCACTTTTCTTTTTATTTTAAGTTATAATTTGTATTTTAAGTGAAGGAAGAGATTCAAAGGAACTTGAAGACTTTGGTAGAAAGGATTTGAGATATGTTTTTATCTTTGTGAATACATTTGGTTTTAATTTTGGTTTTAATTTAGACTTCTTATTATTTGTTTGCATGAATTATATTTTCAAACTTAAGTGTGGTTATGTTTTCTCCATGAATTCTGAATAGTTTTCTTTATCTTTTTTCCTTAAAATGATAAGTGATTAAGTATTGTATGGAAGTTATGTAAAATATTAATCTTTAATTTTGGAATAAGTTGTGATAATTTTAAACCTTGTACTTCATTTACTTCTTGATTTGGCCAATTAAGATGTTAATAACTATTTTGAGAATATGTAAGATCTGAGATGGTATAATCTCAGTCAATAAATGGTAAGAATCACATGAGATTGTATGGGTTAGAATGTAATTCATGTGATTGAGTGCAAATAAATAGGGAAACAATCTTTAAAGGTTGCAGAAGACTTTAGAGTGACAGACTAAAGCCCTCAATTTGATTTATAGTTTTAGGTTTTGAAAAGAGATGTTAGCCCCTAGATGGAGAGAGAAGAGGGAACTCTAGAGTGAGAGCTAGTATCATCCTTACCTAACCTGTATCTAACTTATCTTCAAGTTTATTCAAACTTTAAATTAGCCAATATTCTTTATAGCTTATCTAGTAAGGGTAAAGAATATTATTTCTCTTATTTGACACAACACAATTTGAATACTTCCAAAATAGAATTCCTATACTTGTTACTAATTCATGATAAGGAAAAAAATATTTTATTTATACTGCCTTCATATTACAAATACCTAGTTAAGTTTAATTAATTTTTTTCTTTGCTTTCAATTATAAGAAATTTACCCAAAAAAATAAACTTTCATTCTTATTATTGCATCTATAGTTTGAGTAAGAATATTTTGCTAAGTAGAATTTGTTATCTAATTTCATCTGATTTTAGTTGCATATTGTTAATTTTCCCTGTGGGTTTGATATTCGGGACTTAATAAAAAAGTCTTATATAACTTGAAAACGATACATATACTTGCGTAGTATCTCATATTTGAATATAAAAATTGTACTCTTATTTGTTTCGAAGTCAGGTTTTTTTTTAGCTATTGCTAGTGATCAAGTTTTTGGCACCGTTCCAAAGTAAAAATTATAAGTATGAAAAAAATTAAGAATATTACCGCATATATTGTATTGATATATAAAATTAGGATCAATTTTTTGGCACCGTTTCTTGGGACAGAATACAAAAATACAAAATTTTTGAAGAAATTTTTAGTAAGCAAATTTCCATTTTATAAAGTCTTATTTAAATTTTTAGAATTATTATAGAAATATTGTAGTGTTGTTTTTATATAAAGTTATTATTTGTGTGATTTTATTTTGTTTTATGTGGTTTCATATTAATGTATGTGTAGTTCAGGTTCTACAGAACTAATGTCGTACGATTCTGAATTGAAAAGAGCTATTAAAAAAATTAAAAAACTCAAAATTACTGAAAAAAATCAAAAATTTCAAGGAATGGCAAACCAAAATAATCAAAATGTTGAAGTTAATCAAAAGTTTAGACCTTTAAGAGATTATGCAAACCCAACAGTGGATGAACTTCATTGTAGTATTCAAAAACCTATTGTAGTGGCTAATTCATTTTAACTTAAACCTGCTCTTATCCCAATTGTATCAAATAATTATTTTGGGGGAACACCATCTGAAGATCCATGTTTTCATCTTGCCATTTTTTCTAAAAATGTGTGCTACATTTAAATATGATGGTGTATCAGATGATGTTATAAGACTTAGACTTTTTTCTTTCTCACTAGGGGATAAGGCTAAGATATGGTTACATTCATTAGCACTTGGATCTATTAGAACTTGGGGTGATTTAGCGCATAAATTCCTTACTAAATAATTTCCACCATAAAAAACAGTGAAATTTACAAATGATATTACATCTTTTTTGTCAATTTGAAGGGGAATCTATTTATGAAGCATGGGAACGATTTAAAGAAATACTGAGAAAGTGTCCACACCATGCTATACCAGATTATTTAATAATTTAAACCTTTTATAATGGATTAATTAGATCTCTTAGATCTATTATTGATGTCGTCACTGGTGTTTCATTGATGTCCACACCATGCTATACCAGATTAGTTAATAATTTAAACCTTTTATAATGGGTTAATTAGATCTCTTAGATCTATTATTGATGTCGTTGCTGGTGTTTCATTGATGTCCAAACCATTTCATGACACTTATGCTTTTATTGAAGAGATGACTACTAATAAATTTTAATGGCCATCTGAGAGGGTAAATCCTAAGTAGCCACTATTCATGAATTTGATGCTTTTACATTGTTAGCAAATCAAGTTGCTACAATTTCAAGAAAGTTAGACCAATTTGGAATGAATTTTTCTCAATCAATTGCAATAATTGAAGAGAATTCATTAGGCTAAATGGTAGATTCTCAAGCATCATTAGAAACTTTGAATGTCATAAATAACAAGAAGAATAACCCATAATCAAACTATTATAACCCAAGTTGGAAGAACCATCCTAACTTTAGCTGAAACAATATTTTGGGTGGTAATAATCAGCAATGGGGGAAAAACCAAGTAAACCCATTGGGAAGCTAGAACAACCAAGGGAATAATAATTATAGGACTACTTATCCTCAAAGTTTTAATAGTAATCCACAATTTTAGGAGAAAAAGTTGTCTATAGAAGAAGTGTTGTTATAAATGAAAAATCAGTTACAAAGTTAAGGAGCTGAAATAAGAAATATTGAGAATTATGTGGGACAAATAACAAATTCACTAAGTAATAGATCTCAAGAAACACCTCCTAGTAATATATAAGTAAATCCAAAAGACTAGAATAAAGAGCAAAGAATAAGTAAAAGCCGTTCAACTTAGAAGCGGAAGAGAATTGGAAGGTAGAGTTTAAAAAGAAATTGAAGTAGAGAGAAAATAAATTGAAGAGCCTGAAGAGGATGCTTCGAAAGGTTTAGAGAGACATGTCTCTTCACTTAAAATTAACTTGGAAAACTACCACCTCCATTTCCTTAGAGACTTTATAAACAAAAGTTGGATAAACAATTTTCAAAATTTCTGGAAATCTTTAATAAGCTTACAATTACTATTTCATTTACTGAAGCTTTAGAAAAATGCCAAGCTAAGTGAATTTTAGGAAGGATATTCTTAACAGGAAAAGGAAGTTTGAAGATAATGAGGTTATTGTACTTAGTGAAGAGTGCAGTGCTGTAATTTAGAAAAAGCTTCCTAAAAAGCTTAAAGATCCTAGTAGCTTCACAATTACATTTGCAATAGGAGGCAGATTTTATTGGAAAGATTTATGTGATTTAGGTGCAAGCATTAACCTTGTGTCATTTTCAATATTGAAAAGATTGGTATTATGAGAAATATCCCTTAGTACTGCAACTCTGCAGTTAGCAGATCGTTCAATAACATATCCTAAAGGAAGGAGTTATAGAGAGGAGTTATAGAGGATGTATTAGTGAAAGTGGATCAATTTATCTTTCCTGTTGATTTCATTATGCTAGATATGTAGGAAGATAAGGAGATACTTATTATTTTGAGGAGACCATTCTTAACTGCAGGAAGAGCAATGATAGATGTGCAAAAAGGGGAATTAACTATGAGTGTCAAAGATCAAACAGTTACTTTTAATATTTCAAAACCAATGAAGTATCCTGACAAAGGTAAAGATGATGAATGATACAGAATTGAATGAATGATACAAAATTGATGCAATAAGATATTTGGGTGAATGTCATTTAAAAACAACTTATGAAGAGAAATATAAAATGAAAGAGTTGGAACACGAGCAAGAAGTGGAATTAGATCAATCTAAGGATTTTTATAAGGAAAATTTGAATTATGTTCAAGAAAGTTTTAAAGTTTTGGACACGACAGAAACAGATAAATCTTTTTATCCATCGATTGAAAAACCTTCTGAACTTGAATTAAAGTTACTTCCTGAACATTTAAAGTGTGCCTTTTTAGATGATTCCTCAACATTACCTGTTATAATTTCCTCAAAATTAACTACAGAAGAAGAAGTGAGTTTAATGAAAACTTTAAAGAATTATAAAAAAGCCTTTGGATGAACAATTGCTAATATTAAGGGAATCAGTCCTTCAATTTGTATGCATACAATTCATATAGAAGAGAACTGCAAACCCAGGGTTGATCCTCAAAGAAGATTGAATCCTATTATGAAAGAATATGCTAAGAAAGAAATCTTAAAGTTGTTAGATGTTGGAATTATCTAACATATTTCAGATAGTGCATGTGTTAGTCTGATTCACTGCGTTCCTAAGAAAGGAGGAGTGATTGTGACTATGAATGAACATAATGAGTTAATACCAACAAGACAAGTCACAGACTGGTGAATATGCATTGATTATAGAAAATTGAATCTCACCACTAGGAAAGATCATTTTCCACTGCCCTTTCTAGATCAAATGTTAGATAGATTAGCTGGGCAAAAATACTTTTATTTTCAGGATGGATATAATGGTTATCACCAAATACAAATAGCTCCTAAGGATCGAGAGAAAATAACTTTTACCGGTCCTTATGAAACATTTGCTCTTAGAAGAATGCCCTTTGGTTTATGTATTGCCCCTACTGCATTTTGAAGATGCATGATGGATATTTTGTGTGATTTAATTGAAAAGGGAATTGAAGTTTTTATGGATGATTTTTTAATGTTTAGAACTTCATTTGACATGTTTAGAACATTTATCAAAAGTTCTTAAGTGCTGTGAAGAACAAATTTAGTCCTTAAATAGGAAAAATGTCAATTTATGGTAGCTAGAGGAATTGTTTTAGAACATCACATATCAGAAAATGGTATAGAAGTAGACCCTACAAAAATTAGTAGACCCTACAAAAATTCAATCCCTACAAAAATTCAATTGATCACTAATTTACCTTACCCAACAAGTGTGAGGAAAATCAGAAAATGGTATTAAGACTTTTCGAAAATTGCTAAGCCTCTATGTTATTTTCTTGAATAAGATGTAATTTTAAATTTTAATAAGGAGTGTCTAAAAGCTTTTGAGCTATTAAAATAAATATTAGTCACTGTACCAATTTCACTGTACCAATTATTGTTTCACAATTATTGTTTCACCAGATTGGGAACAACCTTTTGAATTAATGTGTGATGCAAGTGATTTAGCTATTGGAGATATTTTAGGACAAAATCATGATAACATTTTCATAGTAATTTATTATGCTAGTAAAAATCGTAATAAAGCTCAAATTATTTATATCACAACTGGGAAAGAGCTATTAGCAGTAGTATATGCTTTTAAGAAATTCAAATCATACTTAATTGAAACTAAATGTGTTGTGCATACTGATTATTCTGCTAATAAATATTTAATGAAGAAGAAGGATGCAAAACCAAGTATCATAAGATTGATTCTTCTTTTGGCAAACCCCACACCAAAAATAGTGCCGACAGAAGGGAGCTGAGAATCAAAATTTTTTGAGATAGTAGATAGGAAGGGAGCTGAGAATCAAAATTTCTCAAATCCAAGGTGAAGATCTTACGCGAAGATGATGAAATCCAAAGTTTGGAGGCATAACTCCAAGACAATCAAGCATAAAATGAACCCTAGAGGAGCAAAATGTGAAAAAAAAGGGAGGAAGGAGACAAATAAAGGGTGAAAATGGTAAAAACTATGGGTCCATGCTCTTGAAATGACTCACGGGTTAGTTAGGCGCTATAGCGTCGGGCAGTGGTGCTATAGCACCCTGCATAACCTGATGAATAGCGCTCTAGTGCCCAAGAGTGGTGCTATAGTGCCATTGATAACCATCCAGATTTTATAAATTTTTTATATTTGAAAAGAAAATAAAAAATCTAGGATGTAAAAAGGCTATTCATCAAGATTTAACGACCACTTTGTTGACCTCACTTTTGGTTGCGATATAGTTCCTTCTTTAGGAGCCTAGAATCTAGCCATAGAATTTTTCAGTTGACTATTTCTAAAGGACTAGTGATGATACCCTCACCAATAGAAATTTTAAGCTCTTCTTTGCTCATCTTGAAGTTTCACATGTTTGTTCTAACCTCTAGCACTTAGTAGGTGGGACCAATATCGGGGAGCTCAAGGGTAGTCCCCATAGGCTGTTTAGCCTTAGGGTTAACCCTGGGTGGTGTGGTCTTGGTCAGTCCTGCACACAAACACTTGCACACGCACTCACAACCTAAACCCTAACCTAAACACACTTAGCCTAATCCCCTACTCTATTGGAAACTCATGTGGATGGTCCCTTAAACTATTAGCCCTGGGCTAGGGTTTGGCTAGAACCAGCATATGGAAGATCCATAATGGGAGTTCCCTTGGTCCTATGGCTTAAATAGGATGACTTTATGATTAACGTTCTCAATTAATCCCAACTTTACCAAATTACCATAATGCCCTTCATGCCTCAAAAATTCCAAAAATTCCTAAAATTCCTACAATCTTCAAAATCCCTACAAATGTCACCAAAATAAATTTGAACCACTCAATTGGGCCCAATTTGACTAAATTGACCTATTTTTACCAAAATCCCCAAATTGCCCTTAAAGGCCCAAATTCCCCAATTCATCCCCAATTTCCACCAAATAGACTTCAATCTCCCCCAATTTTAATTCCAAAATCAAATTCATCATCCCTAATTCCAATTAAAAATAAATCCAAGTCCAATTGAACCCAATTTCAAAACCAATTTCAAGCCCAATCTAAAATCCCCAATTTTAGTCGTACCATCAAAGTCCCCAAATTGTATCTCATGGTCAAATCAATTTCCCCAAATTTGAATTCCAAATTCTTCATAACACTTCCCAAAATCAGTTTAAACCATAAATTGAACCACATCCAACCTCTAAGCCAATTCAAACCCAAGTCTAACCCAAATGCCCAATTTGGACCAAAAGCTCAAATTCCATCAAATTGACCTTCCTAAATTCCTCATGACAATTATTCCATCAATTTGATCAAACACTTGGCCCCATTCTCAACCCAAACCAAACTTAGACTCAAATTCAAACCAAAGCCTTAATTTTGAACCTACCCCAAGTTGACTTAAATTCTTTGCATTAGCCAACCTTAATCCTTTCCTGCCATAATGAGCCACCTGGGATGCTAATAAAATCACCCAAGACCCAAGAATTGAGCCATGGACCAAGGGTCCCTTAAATTTAGTGGATTTCTTACTAAATTTAGCAAAACCATAAGAACTCTTCCCAGACCAACCTTACCAAGCCCATCATAATTAAACTTACTGGCTCCCCTGACCCAGCTAGCCTCCAGCTCAACTCTGGTTGGCTGGCCTACTGACCGAAAAACATCAAAATTGAGAGCCACCCCAAAGCTTAAACTAAAAAATTGGGACTCTCTAAGATGGCTCAACCCCATTGGTCACTTGCGCCATTTATCCCTCCACATAAGCATCCTATTTGCCCCCTGGCTTACCCTGATGGCAGTCATGGCTCCCTCTATAAATAGAACCTTTTCACGACCAAAAAGAGAGACCATCTAATTCCTTGGGGAAACTCTATCAAATTGTTTCTAGAGCTCCTCCAAAACCTCCTAACCCCACTCCAACCATCCCCAAATGATTCTCTCCACTGCTTGAGCTCAATTTCTGAGCTCAAAACCAGGGCACTTTTTGTCATTCCACAAAACTCCATAAAGCTCTGAATTAAACCTTCCAAAAGCTTCCTCAGACCAAAAGAGGAAGTTCTCCATCAAAATCCCACTTTGTTGAGCCCTTTAAACCACTCTTAGATCAAGACTGCACCACCCTTTGGTCAAAATCCTACTTGAACCATTTACTAGAGCAAAGTGACAATTCTATGAGGTTTGTTGGACTCTACTGAAGCTTCCACAAGCACCCAATTGAGGCCTCACCTCCTAGGAAAGGTATAGCTCACTAACCCTAATTTTGAGCTCAGTTTCACTAATTGTAAAAGAAACTTGCATTTCATAGCATTGCAGTCGTATCATATAGATGTATTCGTCTCAAGTAGATGAAGGTGTAGGAACAAACTGCACTTAATTTGGTTGAGTATCAAGTGAGATCTTAGGTCAGAAGTTGGACGGTTCTCAGATTAAGTTAATCGAGAAAGATGAATGGATGTCCTCTATTCACGCGTGTATTAATACAATGACTGTGAAGGCATCAGGCGAGGGGATGGAACTATAACAACAGACACATGACAGCTGAGACAGATGGCTGTGCCAAATCAGAGAGCACCGCATGGCGTTTCGACGCATCGTATGTTGACACAATGGGTGACGTGGATAAGTAGGAAATTAAGGATTTTTTTATTTAAATTAATTCCAGAACTTCAAAAATTCATAACTTGGTGTAGAAAATTTACAAGAATAAAATAAAAATGCCTTGTTACAATGTGGAGTAAGAATAAAAATTATTTGGCGTGTCTTTGATTTTTAATTAATTAAATAGCCTCTATAATTTTTTTAATTTTAATTAAGTGTACTATAATCATCATGGCTTAGGATTTAGGGGTTTGTTCCTCATGATAGAGGGGATGTGCTGTGATCTTTCTAAAGTCAGAAAACATCTCTACAAATGCAACCCTAAATTTTAAGTTTAAATGGCTATTTTGTTTAAATTAATTACATAAATTAAAATATAAATCAAAAAATTCTGGGACTTATTTTGGGAGGTTGCTTATGGTCAGAGGATGTTTGGAAAATTATAAATTAAATTTTAATATTTGCGTAGATTACTATAGTTAATTGAACACTAAAAATTCATAAAAATTAAAATAAATTTATTATATTTCAAAATGTATCAAAATTAATTCTACAATGTAAATAATACTTGTCTTGACTCATTGTAAAAAATTGAAATTTATTTGATTAATTTTTCCCACTAAAATTGATTTTTCAAGAAAAATGGCATTTTTGGCATTAAAATAATTATAATATATAAAATATAATTAGGTAATTAGAAAAATTATAAAAAATGGTTTTCTGAGTTCCTTGTGATCAGGGGCACTTAAGAAAAATTAAAATTATTTTTAAATAAATAGTTCAATTTTAGCTATATTTTGAATTAAAAAAATAATTAAAAATAATTAAAAATTTCAAAAGTACAAAAATGGTTCAAAAATCTTCCTAATTACTTACTGATCACTTGGGATCCACTAGAATATTTTTTTCTAATTTTCCTAAGTTAAATATAATTTTTCTAAAGGTTAAAAAATGTATTTTCTCTAATTTTCCATTAAAATAATTATAATAAAAAAATTAAAATCATAAATATGAAAAAGTTTATTTCTTTGAGTTCTTTAGACTTAAGGAAATTTAATAAAAATATAAAAATGGATTTTTGTAATTAAAACATATATTTTCTATTTAGTTAAACCATAAAAATCAATGAATAATTATAATAATTAAAATATAATTTGAAAATTATAATATTTTGTACAAGTGGTCGTTTGACCTATGTGAGCCTCCAATAGTTTTCCCATGAATAAAAACATTATTTTTATTATTTAAATAAATCAAAATTTAAAAATCATATTTTTTATGTTAAAAAGTTATTTAAATTAAATTAAAATTTGAAAAAATCACATTTTCTCCTCTGATATCCTAGTTGACCCATGAGTGGGGTACTCTAAGATTTTCAAAATCATTTGGATTATCCTTGATAAGTTATGAAGTGGAGAGCCCCATGGGCAAATTAGTAATTTTAGATTTGGGTGCCTTAATCAAAATTCAGGATTATTCTAAAGGAAATGTGGGTAATTTTGATCTTAATAAATTTCTTTGGATGTTTGAAAAATAATGGGTTGAAAGGTAGAAACTAATTTGCCACCTTTTTCATGATAAGGACAAAATTGTAACTTATTAAATTATCATGATTTGAAAGTTAATTAAAATTAAATGATTCTAAGGTTATGGGCTTAGGTTAGGAAGATACTGATTCACTTATTTTAAGCTCATAATTGGATATGATATGATCTTTTAATAAGGAAACACCTCACTTAAATTAAAATTTCTGATAATTGCAAATTTACCCATTGAAAATTGTTAAAGGGCTTGGTAGTGAGCTATGCTTAATTTAAACT
>NW_018165393.1:0-953 GCF_001263595.1 Phalaenopsis equestris
AAAAATATTATTGATATAGAATGACTCAGGATTATGGTTACCTAATGTAACTATTATGACACATCATATGCATGCATGTAAAGAAATTTAAAATTCACAAACTACAAATCACCAAAAACTTACACTTATTTTAATTAAAATAGAAAATACTAGAATAAACTCAACTGATAATAAAATGATCAAAATTATCCAAAAAAGTAGGGATTTAGGACCGCATAAAACTAATGAGACTTAGAAAGAGACTTAGTCTAATTTGTATAGAAGGAGAGTGACTTTGATTGATCCTTATTTGAAATATGGAGTGGTCTTGAAATTAATTTTTTTAAGGAAGGAGGCTACCATGTTTGATCATGATTCTTTGAAGTTTTGTGGATGTTATTGATAATAATATTCTCAATCTTGATGCACTGCTATAACACCTTGAATGTGTTGCATCACTAGCACCCTAAATGTTGAATGAAAAAACACTCTCAAAGAGGGTTTAGATTGAAAATTGGTAGCCCACCGTTATCACTTTGGACGTTGTGCAAAAGGTGCACATATAGGGTTTGGATTGAAACCTAGATACCTGAACGCACTATTGCCACCTCACATGACAAGTGAAAAGCACCAAATGGGATCTAGGTTGAAAACCTGATACTTAATTTCATAACCTCCTGCCACAAGGACATAGAGGGGCATAAGCTAAAACTTTTGCCTTCTTCCAATTCCAAGGAGTTAGAAAGTGATACCGGGATTTAACAAACATCCGACGGAAAGTAAATATCATTGACAAATTCAAATAAGAAATTACAGCACAAAGTAAAAATCGGAAATTGCAACAAAAACAACACACAACCTAGAACTAAGATGGAACTGAGGGTGTCAACAGTGTCGGCTAGTGGTTTGGAAGGTGGTTGCAGCAAGGGAGAAGGTGGTTGCAGATTTTTTGGGGGTCGTCAACAATGGGAGAG
>NW_018165393.1:1053-5193 GCF_001263595.1 Phalaenopsis equestris
ATATATATAATATCTAAATTTTTATGTTTCGATACATGCTACGCAAATTTTTAAAAAACATATAAAAAATATCTGCCACATATTTTTAAAATAAAATATATTTTTCAATTCATAGATATTTAGTATCAAAATATTATAAATATAAATATAAAAGTTTAAGTATTAGTTATATAAATACAAAAAAATTATGTGGTATGTATATAAATTTTTCCATAATTAGTAAAAATGAAATATATTATATTTGGTACACATGAAATACCTTAGATAAATTTAAATTTAAATTTTTTATATTTAAATGAATAATATTTTCTTAAATTTATAATTAAAATTAAATAAGAAGGAAAATTGGTGAAGCTCTTTCAAAATGTCCCATTTTATATCAATTATATTTTTATTTTTATTTTATTTCACTTATGTTTTGATTTGAATAAAATAAAATTTGATTGTGTTACTTTTTTCTTAATTATTGAAAATATCTTTTAGGTGTTTTGAATGTTTTAAAAAAATAAAATAATTTATTTTTAAAAATAAAAAATAAAAATATATAAAAATTATTCTACCCAGCACATATAAAAATAATCAAAAAATAAAAAAAAAAAAAAAAAAGTCGTCAATAAATTTAACTTTTAAATTATTTTATTTATACTAAGATTATTTTTTAAGAACTACGGTCGATTTATTTAAGTTTTAATTTAAAAATATGATTTGAGATTTTGTTAATAAAAAGATAGTTGAATATTAGTTTTATAAAAATTCGAAATAAAAAAAAAGGCGTTAAATTAAAATAAACTCTATTTTTTAACCATAAATAATACGAAGAAAATATTTTGTGGTTCAAATCAAGGCTTAAAAAAGTCGAAAATAGAAGGAATTTTCTGAGCCACGTCACTGCAAACGTTACCCAGTTTTAAGTTTAAAATTTCATGTCTGCAGAAAGCCGTCATGTCGCCGAATTACTCTAAGTTTTTTTAATTTCATTTACTTTCTTATTTCCTCCATGCGCTAAGTCCCCAAAAGTAGATATATTCCTTTGGGAATGTTAGCTGCTGCTTCCTCTTCTTGTGTTATCTTTTTTCTTATTTGTGGCATGATTCATATTTACTGAATTTTTTAGTAGGTTGAATTTTGATTTGTTCGTAATTCACACCCAAGAAATAGAATGTAAGGAGAGAAAGAGAGACATAAATATCGGGAATGAACAATAATCTATCGTGTTATTCATAAAATGAATCTTTTTCCGATAGAGGAGAGGGTACAAAATAACGATATTACATTTTAGGCCCATGCTTTAATGAGTTTTATACTATTTTTGATATTCTACATGCGTAAGTCTGTCGTCCGGCTACTTTTGACTTGGACGGCTGACCTAATCGGCTTCGGGCCAGCAGGATCAACTCAGTCGACTGAGCTTGATCGGTATGGGTGGACCGATTGATTCAATTAGTTTGGTCAGTTAATTCGGAGAGCCAATTTGGTGAATCAATTATGCAAATTAGCTTGGTCGATCAAGCTAAGCTACACACTCAAAGATTTGTTTTTATTTTAAATAATGTGTTAGTATTTTTTTATGGAGAGACTCTCTAAACTTAATAAATAGGGTAGGCTATTCTAAGATATGGAATAAAAAGATTCTCTATAATTTTGTGACAGCCACTCTATACTGGATAAAATTCCTATAGTTTCTTTCTTCTTTCCTCTGTATTTTCTAGCTTTCTTTACTGAAGGCTGCTCTCAATTAAAGTTGTTTACCAAAGCAAAGTCTTGAACCTTCACTGAGAATTAAACTATTCTCCAACTGGTTATTAGAGAATTACTTGAAGCAAATGAAAGAGGGGATTAAGCTTGAATTACTTTATACCTATTTGTCCTTCTCAACAAGAAGCCTTAACTTCTATATCACATAGTGTTTTGAGATCAAGTGAAAGTTTTTCATTAGTATTTAGTATTCTACAAGGATCAAGGACATAGTATTGATAATTATCTTCATATCTATAGCTTGGTTAAAGAACTAATTTGTGTTGTGTATATAAAAAATACGTCCATGCGTATTTAAAGAAGGCTTGCACACGGGTAAGATACCACAATCCATGGGTATCGAAGGTCTATATTAGCAAATCGACATAAGCCCACAAGCAGAAGTGGTCGAGCTAAGCCCACATGCCAAAGTGGTCGAGCTGAGCCCACCTGTTGAAGCGATCGACCAGAGCTTGCCTATTAAAGCGGTCATGCTGAGCACACCCGTTGAAGCGATCAACCAGAGCTTGCCTATTAAAGCGGTCATGCTGAGCACACCCGCCCCCTGCTGAAGTGATAGAACTAACATGGGGTAAATGAGCGACTGGAATATACCATTATTACATTAGAGTAAAATCGTCCATCCCTACTTATGGTGTCGTCGACGACTCAAAAAGTTGCAGTGAAGCAAGTCGGTTGTCAAGTAATAATGCGTGTCAAATAATAATGCGGTTAAAGAGTACCATGTATCAATCCCACGAAAAAAGTGCTAAGAGTTATTGTTGGCATCAATTTTTTATGTTACATATGTAGGATGTCCACCTGAGTAGCTTAGGACTATTTACTATTCATAGCATCCCGAAGCTCAAGGCATCCATCTAGACCTTTTGGTATGTTTTTGGGATACAAAACCAGAATCTGCGATAATTCAATCTTCCCGAAAAGCCCACTTTCGGGTGGCATCGGTCTCGACATAGGAAACATTAGTTGTCTGTTTTAATTTTTAAATAACATGCACCATCTGTTTAGAAGCCTCCCATCATCATAGGAGCCTTTCGCAATTGAAGGGAGTTATGGGACCCACTTCGTGCATTTTGTAGAGAATCAAGATTTTGGACTAGTTTACCTGCGCAGTGGTTTAGGTGCCCATTGAAGAAATTGTCCTGATGACCTCATTCCATTTGGGATCATACGGGTGTGTCCAGAACGTCAATTTTTTCTTAGAAAATAATACTCATATTGTTGAGGCTTCATGCATGGAGCTCATTCAGCACGGTGCATGCAAATTGAGGTCAAATTAGTCTCGAATGATAAAACAGACTTCGCAAGCGCATTTGAAATGTCAATTTTACCTAGGAAGAATACATATATTATTTGGGTTTTATGCACAGGTCTCGTTCATCATGGGACACACAAATCGAGGCCAAACTATCCTCACACGATAAAATAGATTGTGTGAGCACGTCCGAAATATCAATTTTACCTAGAGTGGATACACATATTGATGCGGTTTCGTGCATGAGTCTCAATCAATGTGATGCGCGCAAATCGAGACCAAATCTGCTTGTCCGTTACAGAAATTTGCCTAGAAGATCCAGAATGCTAGAATAGACAACGCGAGCGCATCCGGAAAGTCAATTTTAGGTACTAAGAACACTCATATTGTTTGAATTTTGTGCATGGGTCTCGTTCAACACTGCACACGTAAATTGAGGCCAAACTAGGCTTGGACGACAAAAAAAGACTCCGCAAGGACGTCCAGAATGTCAATTTTATATAGGGTGGACATGCATGTTGATGGCATTTCATGCAAGGGTCTCATTCGAAGCTACGCGCAAATCAGAGCCAAAATAGCTAGTTTATCAACAAAATTTGCCTGAACGACCCCGAACGACAAAATGGACAACGTGAACATGTTAGGAACATCATTTTAGCTTGAAATGACACCCATATATTTGGGGTTTCGTGCACGGGTCTCATCCAACATGAGACACACAAATCAAGGCATTCGTAGGGCTGCACGGGCTTAGTACCTCTCCAAGCACTAACGCTCACTTGGGCACACACAGACATGTGCGCACACCCGCGTTCCTGGCCACATCCAGCCCACATGCAAGCCAACCAAATTGTCATGTGCTCGCCAAATCTAGCCTCTTATCCAAGCCCTTTGCTTGCTACGGCTTGCTGGAGCGCTTGCCAAATACAGGAAAATCCATCCCAAATCTAGGCTCTCGCTTGCCAGCACTAGCCAAATATGTCCTCTGCAAGTCCAAGTGCATGCAACTTCACCCCTGTGCCTGTGAGTGCGCCAGGAGCATGAGCGTACGCGTAACCGCCCACTCGTGTGCCCGCATGCACGCTCGCTCTCGCTTGCAACCATTCAGGTGCAATTCCCCCAGCCAGCCA
>NW_018165393.1:5293-6937 GCF_001263595.1 Phalaenopsis equestris
GTTTACTAACGAGGAAAGAGCCAATTTTTAGGGGCCGGAGTTTGGAGTCAGAGCCGACAAGGAATTGTTCCATCCATAGTCGGACCATGATTAAATCCCCAATTTCAAAAACATTTTTTCTTTTATCTTCATCAGCTAGCTATTTGTATTGTTCATTAGAAGCAGTAAGCTTCTCCTTAACTTTTTGTCGCATAGTATCAAAACTATGAACAATTTTGTTGGCAATTTGACTATTAAGTTTTGGGAGAATGGCTATATCAAAACTATGACTTGGCGCTTAAGTATAAACTATATACTAAAATGCGCTTTTTTTGGGTCGTTTTACCATAGAATTGAAAGCAAATCCAGCTTGTCCAATGTATTTGTCGCAAAGTTTCAGGTGGTCATCCACTAGGCATCAAAGCATGTTACCCAAAGTACGATTATCACTTCCATTTGTTAGTTTGTTTGAGGGTGACATACCGAGCTAAGACTGATTTTAGTTTGTAGTTGTTTCATAATTCTCCCGGAAAATAACAAATGAAATTAACATCTCAATCTGAAATGAAGTTCGTGAAGGTAGATGACTTCCTTAAGAAGGGCATGGCTGCAGTTAATGTGTATAATCTTCCTTTACGGGCTATAGAATGTGCCAATTTACTGAACCAATCGACTACAACCATAATCAAATCAGCCCCCTATTTAGTGCAAGTCCTAATACAAAATCAATGTTAAGGTCTTCCCAGATAGAATTAGAAATTGGTAAAGGTGCATAAATTCTAGTGTTTGGCCATGCACATTTGAACTGTTGGCAAGCAAATCACCTTTCCACAAAATCGACACATATCCCTTCATAATTTCGGCCAATAGAATCAGCTTGTAATTTCTATAGAAATTTCTCTGTTCTGGTATGAGAAGCGAAGCCACCATTGTGACATTCCTTGATGAGTTGAAGACAAAGTGAAGTACATGGTATGCATTTTTGATTACCTTCAAAAAGATAGACGTGCCGAATCAAAGTCACCAAACAAGAAATGATTGTTGCAGTTTTCCTAGAAATTGGCGAAGTACAGATCACTCATGTAGAGTTAATGCAATGACTCCTAGACAGTTATACTTTTTTATACAACTACAAGAAGACTAGCACGCTTGCTTAGAGCATCAACCCCTGGTTGCCACTGCCTGCTTGGTGCTTCAAAACGAAGTTGAAATTTTATAGAAATACCACCCATCTAACATGCATTTGATTGAAGTTGCACTGAGATTGGAGAAATTATAAAAGTCTGTTGATCACTGAGAAGCACGAATCCTTGATTAAGTAGATAGTGCTCCAAGTGCTTTAAGGCTCTAATTGTTGTTGTGAGATCTATAGATAAATCAAACAGGAGACGATCGACGAAGCGAAAAAATAGAACGACAAAAATCACACCAGAAAAGAACACACAGATTTACGTGGTTCGGCAAAATGTCTACATCCACAGAGTTGCAGAAGATTTTAATGCTTGAGGAATTTACACCAGTCAATTACCTCGACTTACAAGAGGAATCTCTCACTCTTCGTTGCTCTCTTTCTTTTTCTCTCTCTACACCGATATATACCGAAGAAGCTCTACACCGAGATACACCGAAAAAGACAAACTTACAAGAGAAATAAACTCAATTTCT
>NW_018165393.1:21373-23662 GCF_001263595.1 Phalaenopsis equestris
CCGCATCGTCCCCTTACCTAGTATACGAGTCATACCTAACACATACATACCACACAATTTATATATATATATATATATATATAATATCTAAATTTTTATGTTTCGATACATGCTACGCAAATTTTTAAAAAACATATAAAAAATATCTGCCACATATTTTCAAAATAAAATATATTTTTCAATTCATAGATATTTAGTATCAAAATATTATAAATATAAATATAAAAGTTTAAGTATTAGTTATATAAATACAAAAAAATTATGTGGTATGTATATAAATTTTTCCATAATTAGTAAAAATGAAATATATTATATTTGGTACACATGAAATACCTTAGATAAATTTAAATTTAAATTTTTTATATTTAAATGAATAATATTTTCTTAAATTTATAATTAAAATTAAATAAGAAGGAAAATTGGTGAAGCTCTTTCAAAATGTCCCATTTTATATCAATTATATTTTTATTTTTATTTTATTTCACTTATGTTTTGATTTGAATAAAATAAAATTTGATTGTGTTACTTTTTTCTTAATTATTGAAAATATCTTTTAGGTGTTTTGAATGTTTTAAAAAAATAAAATAATTTATTTTTAAAAATAAAAAATAAAAATATATAAAAATTATACTAACCAGCACATTTAAAAATAATCAAAAAATAAAAAAAATAAAAAAAAAGTCAATAAATTTAACTTTTAAATTATTTTATTTATACTAAGATTATTTTTTAAGAACTACGGTCGATTTATTTAAGTTTTAATTTAAAAATATGATTTGAGATTTTGTTAATAAAAAGATAGTTGAATATTAGTTTTATAAAAATTCGAAATAAAAAAAAAGGCGTTAAATTAAAATAAACTCTATTTTTTAACCATAAATAATACGAAGAAAATATTTTGTGGTTCAAATTAAGGCTTAAAAAAGTCGAAAATAGAAGGAATTTTCTGAGCCACGTCACTGCAAACGTTACCCAGTTTTAAGTTTAAAATTTCATGTCTGCAGAAAGCCGTCATGTCGCCGAATTACTCTAAGTTTTTTTAATTTCATTTACTTTCTTATTTCCTCCATGCGCGAAGTCCCCAAAAGTATTCATATTCCTTAGGAACAATGGTAATCTTAGCTGCTGCTTCTTCTTCTTCAATTATCCTTTTTTTTATTTGTGACATGATTCATATTTATTAAATTTTTTAGTAGGTTGAATTTTGATTTGTTCGTGATTCACACCCAAGAAATATAATGTAAGAAGAGAAAGAGAGACATAAATATCGAGAATTAACAATAATCTATCTTGTCAATCATAAAATAAATCTTTTACCAATAGAGAAGAGGGTACAAAATAACAATATTACATTTTCGGCCCCTGCTTTAATGGGGTTTATACTATTTTTGATATTTTACATGCGTAAGTCAGTCGTCCGATTACTTTTGACTTGGACGGCTGACCTAATCGGCTTCGGGCCTGCAGGATCAACTCAGTCGACTGAGCTTGATCGGTATGGGTGGACCGATTGATTCAATTAGTTTGGTCAGTTAATTCGGAGAGCCAATTTGGTGAATCAATTAAGCAAATTAGCTTGGTCGATCAAGCTAAGCTACACACTCAAAGATTTGTTTTTATTTTAAATAATGTGTTAGTATTTTTTTATGGAGAGACTCTCTAAACTTAATAAATAGGGTAGGCTATTCTAAGATATGGAATAAAAAGATTCTCTATAATTTTGTGACAGCCACTCTATACTGGATAAAATTCCTATAGTTTCTTTCTTCTTTCCTCTGTATTTTCTAGCTTTCTTTACTGAAGGCTGCTCTCAATTAAAGTTGTTTACCAAAGCAAAGTGTTGAACCTTCACTGAGAATTAAACTATTCTCCAACTGGTTATTAGAGAATTACTTGAAGCAAATGAAAGAGGGGATTAAGCTTGAATTACTTTATACCTATTTGTCCTTCTCAACAAGAAGCCTTAACTTCTATATCACATAGTGTTTTGAGATCAAGTGAAAGTTTTTCATTAGTATTTAGTATTCTACAAGGATCAAGGACATAGTATTGATAATTATCTTCATATCTATAGCTTGGTTAAAGAACTAATTTGTGTTGTGTATATAAAAAATACGTCCATGCGTATTTAAAGAAGGCTTGCACACGGGTAAGATACCACAATCCATGGGTATCGAAGGTCTATATTAGCAAATCGACATAAGCCCACAAGCAGAAGCGGTCGAGCTAGGCCCACCTGTTCAAGCGGTTGAGTTGAGCTCACCTGGTGAAGCGCTCGACCAGAGCTTG
>NW_018165393.1:23688-25546 GCF_001263595.1 Phalaenopsis equestris
TGCTGAAGTGATAGAACTAACATGGGGCAAATGAGCAACTGGAATAGACCATTATTACATTAGAGTAAAATCTTTCATCCCTACTTATGGTGTGGTCGACGGTTCAAAAAGTTGCAGTGAAGCAAGTCGGTTGTCAAGTAATAATACGTGTCAAATAATAATGTGTGTCAAGTAATAATGCGGTTAAAAAGTATCATGTATCAATCCCACGAGAAAAGTGCTAAGAGTTATTGTTGGCATCAATTTTTTATGTTACATATGTAGGATGTCCACCTGAGTAGCTTAGGACTATTTACTATTCATAGCATCCCGAAGCTCAAGGCATCCATCTAGACCTTTTGGTATGTTTTTGGGATACAAAACCAGAATCTGCGATAATTCAATCTTCCCGAAAAGCCCACTTTCGGGTGGCATCGGTCTCGACATAGGAAACATTAGTTGTCTGTTTTAATTTTTAAATAACATGCACCATCTGTTTAGAAGCCTCCCATCATCGTAGGAGCCTTCCGCAATTGAAGGGAGTTATGGGACCCACTTCGTGCATTTTGTAGAGAATCAAGATTTTGGACTAGTTTACCTGCGCAGTGGTTTAGGTGCCCATTGAAGAAATTGTCCTGATGACCTCATTCCATTTGGGATCATACGAGCGTGTCCAAAACGTCATTTTTTCCTTAGAAAATAATACTCATATTGTTGAGGTTTCATGCATGGAGCTCATTCAGCACGGTGCATGCAAAATCGTGGTCAAATTAATCTCGAATGATAAAACAGACTCCGCAAGCGCATTTGGAACGTCAATTTTACCTAGGAAGGATACCTATATTATTTGGGTTTTGTGCATGGGTCTCGTTCATCATGGGACACACAAATCGAGGCCAAGCTATCCTCACACGATAAAATAAACTGTGTGAGTGCGTCCGAAATGTCAATTTTACATAGAGTGGATACACATATTGATGTGGTTTCGTGCACGAGTCTCAATCAATATGATGCACGCAAATCGAGACCAAATCAGCTTGTCCATTACAGAAATTTGCCCAGAAGATCCAGAATGATAAAATAGACAACGCGAGCGCATCCGGAAAGTCAATTTTAGGTACTAAGAACACTCATATTGTTTGAATTTTGTGCATGGGTCTCGTTCAACACTGCACACGTAAATTGAGGCCAAACTAGGCTTGGACGACAAAAAAAGACTCCGCAAGGACGTCCAGAATGTCAATTTTATATAGGGTGGACATGCATGTTGATGGCATTTCATGCAAGGGTCTCATTCGAAGCTACGCGCAAATCAGAGCCAAAATAGCTAGTTTATCAACAAAATTTGCCTGAACGACCCCGAACGACAAAATGGACAACGTGAACATGTTAGGAACATCATTTTAGCTTGAAATGACACCCATATATTTGGGGTTTCGTGCACGGGTCTCATCCAACATGAGACACACAAATCAAGGCATTCGTAGGCTTGCACGGGCTTAGTACCTCTCTAAGCATTAACGCTCACTTGGGCACACACAGACATGTGCGCACACCCGCGTTCCTGGCCACATCCAGCCCACATGCAAGCCAACCAAATTGTCATGTGCTCGCCAAATCTAGCCTCTTATCCAAGCCCTTTGCTTGCTACGGCTTGCTGGAGCGCTTGCCAAATACAGGAAAATCCATCCCAAATCTAGGCTCTCGCTTGCCAGCACTAGCCAAATATATCCTCTGCAAGTCCAAGTGCATGCAACTTCACCCCCGTGCCTGTGAGTGCGCCAGGAGCATGAGCGTACGCATAACCGCCCACTCGTGTGCCCGCATGCATGCTCGCTCTCGCCTGCAACCATTCAGGTGCAATTCCCCCAGCCAGCCA
>NW_018165393.1:25646-26958 GCF_001263595.1 Phalaenopsis equestris
TTAATTTCATTTACTTTCTTATTTCCTCCATGCGCGAAGTCCCCAAAAGTATTCATATTCCTTAGGAACAATGGTAATCTTAGCTGCTGCTTCTTCTTCTTCAATTATCCTTTTTTTTATTTGTGACATGATTCATATTTATTAAATTTTTTAGTAGGTTGAATTTTGATTTGTTCGTGATTCACACCCAAGAAATATAATGTAAGAAGAGAAAGAGAGACATAAATATCGAGAATTAACAATAATCTATCTTGTCAATCATAAAATAAATCTTTTACCAATAGAGAAGAGGGTACAAAATAACAATATTACATTTTCGGCCCCTGCTTTAATGGGGTTTATACTATTTTTGATATTTTACATGCGTAAGTCAGTCGTCCGATTACTTTTGACTTGGACGGCTGACCTAATCGGCTTCGGGCCAGCAGGATCAACTCAGTCGACTGAGCTTGATCGGTATGGGTGGACCGATTGATTCAATTAGTTTGGTCAGTTAATTCGGAGAGCCAATTTGGTGAATCAATTATGCAAATTAGCTTGGTCGATCAAGCTAAGCTACACACTCAAAGATTTGTTTTTATTTTAAATAATGTGTTAGTATTTTTTTATGGAGAGACTCTCTAAACTTAATAAATAGGATAGGCTATTCTAAGATATAGAATAAAAAGATTCTCTATAACTTTGTGACAGCCACTCTATACTGGATAAAATTCCTATGGTTTCTTTCTTCTTTCCTCTGTATTTTCTAGCTTTCTTTAATGAAGGCTGCTCTCAATTAAAGTTGTTTACCAAAGCAAAGTCTTGAACCTTCACTGAGAATTAAACTATTCTCCAACTGGTTATTAGAGAATTACTTGAAGCAAATGAAAGAGGGGATTAAGCTTGAATTACTTTATACCTATTTGTCCTTCTCAACAAGAAGCCTTAACTTCTATATCACATAGTGTTTTGAGATCAAGTGAAAGTTTTTCATTAGTATTTAGTATTCTACAAGGATCAAGGACATAGTATTGATAATTATCTTCATATCTATAGCTTGGTTAAAGAACTAATTTGTGTTTTGTATATCAAAAATATGGCCATGCGTATTTAAAGAAGGCTTGCACACGGGTAAGATACCACAATCCATGGGTATCGAAGGTCTATATTAGCAAATCGACATAAGCCCACAAGCAGAAGCGGTCGAGCTAGGCCCACCTGTTCAAGCGGTTGAGTTGAGCTCACCTGTTGAAGCGATCGACCAGAGCTTGCCTATTAAAGCCGTCATGTTGAGCCCACCCACCAAAGTAGTCAAGCTAAACCCTCCTGCTGA
>NW_018165393.1:28078-48537 GCF_001263595.1 Phalaenopsis equestris
AATAGACAACGCGAGCGCATCCGGAAAGTCAATTTTAGGTACTAAGAACACTCATATTGTTTGAATTTTGTGCATGGGTCTCGTTCAACACTGCACACGTAAATTGAGGCCAAACTAGGCTTGGACGACAAAAAAAGACTCCGCAAGGACGTCCAGAATGTCAATTTTATATAGGGTGGACATGCATGTTGATGGCATTTCATGCAAGGGTCTCATTCGAAGCTACGCGCAAATCAGAGCCAAAATAGCTAGTTTATCAACAAAATTTGCCTGAACGACCCCGAACGACAAAATGGACAACGTGAACATGTTAGGAACATCATTTTAGCTTGAAATGACACCCATATATTTGGGGTTTCGTGCACGGGTCTCATCCAACATGAGACACACAAATCAAGGCATTCGTAGGCTTGCACGGGCTTAGTACCTCTCTAAGCATTAACGCTCACTTGGGCACACACAGACATGTGCGCACACCCGCGTTCCTGGCCACATCCAGCCCACATGCAAGCCAACCAAATTGTCATGTGCTCGCCAAATCTAGCCTCTTATCCAAGCCCTCTGCTTGCTACGGCTTGCTGGAGCGTTTGCCAAATACAGGAAAATCCATCCCAAATCTAGGCTCTCGCTTGCCAGCACTAGCCAAATATGTCCTCTGCAAGTCCAAGTGCATGCAACTTCACCCCTGTGCCTGTGAGTGCGCCAGGAGCATGAGCGTACGCGTAACCGCCCACTCGTGTGCCCGCATGCACGCTCGCTCTCGCTTGCAACCATTCAGGTGCAATTCCCCCAGCCAGCCACACCCACGCCCCCCTATGTTTGTACACTCGCCTGGTGTGCGCATGTTCACAGGCACGAGCACTTGCGCCTGATTTTTTTTACTTTTTACCCCATCCATGTGTTTCCACATGCGATATTAATAAAAACTTTATTATTTATCTTTAAATGGGTTCTTCTGATGATAAATTATACTTGTGTTATTTAAACTAAATCAATATTTTATATTAATTAATTTATCATAAAAAATGAGGTGTCACACCCTCATTACACAAAGAAATGAGGCAACACAAAGAGAGGGAGTTAATTGAATGCTTTTTGCATGCCTAACATAAGAAAAAGAGGCACGATTCAGCTGATAAGATGGCTTGGAGGTTGTTTGGAGATAGGAGGGAGCTAGGAAAATAAAGAGGGCTTGAAGAAAAAAAAAGGGATGACCGTCTTCTTCTTCTTCTTCTTATTCTTCTTCTTTTTATATTTCATTTCCTACATCAAACCTCACATTCTCTCTACCATATCTAAGAGAGGAAATGAGGGTGAGTTCTTTGGAAGCTTCATCCATACATCCAAAGAGGAGATCTTCTTCCACATTCTGGAGAAGGCCTTCAACAACCTTTTCAACTCTCCTATGATAAGGAGAGCATCATCTCCCTTCCATCAGAGAATGAGTTTGAAAATCAGATTCTTAAAACTTCTTCAACTCTCCTACAATTAGGAGAGCTTCATCCCTTTGAGGTGACAATAGAACGGGCTTCATAGGAGCAAAGGGAACATGTCTGCAACCTATACATCGATGAGATATCCTAAAAACCTCGCATTTCTTTTTCTTAGAGCCCTTAGGGTGGAATTTAGAAATCTAAGAACTAGGAATTTTGTGCTAGAGGGAGAATTTTTAGGTTAGGAGCTTTAGTGGACTATCCCAAGCATCTTCCCTTTATCACCATATCGGTTCGACCGACCGCCCCGGTATGGTCAATCTCACATTGTAGCCTAACCAATTACCATCGATCTACTCAATTAGACAAAATTTGCATATGAATCTCACTTTTGAATGTTGATTCATAAAATGCTTATTTTTCCTTGTGTTGAATTGCTTGCATCACTATATGCACATATGATACACATGTTGTGCATTATCAATTGCCATTTGGAACTCGTTGTGCCGCCGGAATGGGAATCCTATTGGTTGCTTTGAAAATAATTTAATTTAATAGATATATAATTTTGATTTTAAAAGGTGGCATTTTAATTTTAAGAAAAAAGAACCAGACCAGATAGATCCCATATTTACAATAGTGTAGGTAATTGTGCTTAACACCACAAGTAATACACTAACCAGAAAAATAAACATATTACTTGACAGTGGACTTGATCATATAAACTAAATGATTTATGACATTCGTTTGGTCTGTGAACCTTTTGTGTGACTGATAGGTTCCCCTACTTAATATTAAAGATCAGATAGGGTTTATTTTACCTGTGTTCTTTAGTTTTCTATAGAGACAATCTCTTATAGTTAATTACATTTTAAATAGTTGAATTCACTTAAGAATACTCTTGATAATGCTCAGAGTTATTTTCTTCAAGAACTTCAAGGATCTAGTTTTCAAAGTTGGATATAGGAAAGTCAAAAGGGAATGGTTTAAATAGGAGCAATTATTATCAGATTTCAAGGGAAAGTCACAGACCTTGAGGCGAACCTCAATGACTTCCTAAATTATCTTATTGTTTAGCTTTATGTTTTAGAAATGAAAAATTTTAATGTTTACTCCTGTCATTTCATTATTTAGAGCTTACATCTGCACGATATCCAATCATGCAATTAGCCTGGAAGATTGAAAGATTTTTATCGTTTCTGATGACGACCTCAGGGTCCTAAAAGAGTTAAGACTTATATTACACATCATGGTTGTACAAAAGCCTAAAGATAATGTGAGGGATTATGTTGCACTAGGCAGTCTACCTCGAAGTCCTATAAATTTGTTGTTTAATTCTAAGAAATAATTTAGCTGATGAATATCTTATTCGCTCTCTTGAAGATGTTCTTCTCTTGCATCCCCATCGCGCTTCAAAGATTAATAAATCCATTCACAATTTTAACTCCATAAAGCATGTTAAAAGATAAACATCAAATGGAGGCAACATTTACTTCTACTCAAGAGCTTTATTAAGCAAAGCTCCATCTTCTACCAATATAAATCTAATTTCCAGACACACCATCAAGAAGCTCCCCGCCATCATCTAAAGGGATTCGAAACAAAAACAAAAAACAGAAAATAAACTTTTCAACATCCCCTAACCAGATTCAAAGATTAACCAAGCTTGATCTACCAAAAAACATATGGTATCTCAAAAAAATTTACAAAGATAATCATGAGATCAGAATTCACAAAGGGAAAACCAGTGCAATGAAAAATAAGAAAATTTTAGAGAAGATACCAACAAATCAATATGAGCAACCGAAGGAGAAGCGAGGGAGAGGGGCAAGGGAGAAAAGGCTGAGGGGAACTACACTCGAGCGAGGGACAAGGGCAAGGTTTCCCTAAACGCAGAAGGAAAGCGTAGGTTGCGGGGCCGATCTTGCAACCCAAGTATGGTATAACATTTGGACCGTCGTTCTCTACCCGTATCACAAATAAATGAAATAAACTCATGGGCGGTGTTTTCAAAATAACGAACGCATGTATGAGCTGTGCTAAATACACTGAATTTACAAGAAGTCCAACTTTATCTCGATAACAATAAAGTCAGTGTTCTTGAATCCACGGAGGTTCCATAACTACTACTTATTATTAAAGAAGAAGGATGTAGAGCCTTCCAGATTAGCTCTAATTTCAACAACAATCATGGGGACCAATTAATCACCACATCGAGAAGTCATCACATTGTATTCACATGCAAGACTAATGAAATGTTTAGAGTTGGCATGGACAACACCCTCCATTGACTGTGCATGAGATTAGAAGCTAAGCTCACCAAGTAGAAGAAGCAAACTATGATGAACTCCATAACCTAGTCTATTTGGTGATAAATTATGCAACTGCTAGATGCCAATTTTATTTGAGAGGTGTAGTACTTTGAATAGCTTGCTAATGTCATGCTGGTATGAAAAACTAATAATAAGTATAGGATACTAAAAAAGGAATATTTTGTTATAATGTAATGTCTTCTAGCCTACAAAATAATTGTGCAGTCTATCAAAGGAAGATGAATATAATTTTTATGAATCAAAGAAAAAAAATGTATGAAATATATATTGATAACTTCTAATAAAAAATAAATCACAAGACAAACATATACAAGATTTGAAAAAAAACATTCACAACTTCAAATAAGTTCAATCTAAAACTCAACCCTCTGAAGTGTACCTTCAAAGCTAGTTCATAAAAACTTCTCTCATACCTACTCACACCCAAAAAAATCAAATCAAATCAAATCTTGAGAAGGATCAAGCCATAATAAACATGTTGCCTTCAAAGAATCTTAAGGGAATGGAAATCATGCTCGTTTGGATAGTTGTACTCAACAAATTTACATTAAAGTTTGGAGACCAATGTTCTTCATTTTGTAAATCTATGACAAATTCTAGTTATTTTGTGAACAATTTGGTAAGGAAGTGACACCTTACCAAATTGAAGGCTAAAGAAGCTCTTCAAACATTTACACAACTAAAAGATCTATTATCATCACCTCCTTTATTACAAAAGCCCTAATATATGAGAAGATTTATTCATCTACCTATGAACATAAAAAAATATATATCAGCTTGTACTCATTCGCGAGGAGCATAAGAAAAAAAATATAATCTACCATGTGAATAATGTACTCTAGGGAGCTGAACAAAGATAAATGATAATGAAGAACTTGCACTAGCAATGAACAATTTGGTAAGGAAGTGACACCCTTACTTTCAAGCCCATACAATATCTGCCATAATTGACACTCCTTTGAGATCTGTATCATCCAAGGCCATTCATTTAAGGAGGTTACTCATACGATGCAACGATGTCTCCTGAAGATGATGTAACAATACACCCTAAATACCATGCAATGATACGCCATAATGACTGTTTTAACAACCTATCCTACATATGGTGCAATGATGCCTCCCAAAGATAGTGTAACAATGCACCAAAATACAATGTAATTACCACACCTTAAATATGATGTAACAATACAACTCACAAACGGTGTGATGGTGTCTTCCAAAGATGGTATAACAATGTACCTCAAATTCAGTGCAACAACACACCCCTATGACGGTATAACAATGTACCCCACATATGATGTAACGACACCTCTAAAAAATGGTGCAAAAATGCAGCCCGAAGATGGTGACTTTCTCCAGACTTCTAAAGCACTCTCTCTATAACTCGCCACTATGACCTAAGTGATCAATTATGACCTACATGGCTCACAATTTGTGCAGCTCCCGACTCCAACCCCTGTAGCCTACAAACTTAACCACAACTCGCCACTATGACCTACGAAACCAACTACGATCTAAGTGGTCCACAACTCATTTAACCCCTAAATCTGCCCCCTATAACTTACGGACGTCATCAAAACTAATTGTTATGGCCCACGTGATTATCTACAACTTACGTGTTAAAATCTCATCACTACATCCTATGTGACCTATGACGTGCTTAGACCCACGTGACTCTCAGTTTCTATAGCTTCCTACTACAGTTTCCCTATTCATCCAAAGTTCCTGATACAAACATTTGCTACCATAGCTTTCAATAATGATTTATATGATAATTTGGTGCTACAACCATCTACAACATTCTCGACAGACTACCACCTGCATAGCAATTGATATGTCCCTTGCAGTTTGCTATCTTCAATAACTGCATTCATTACAGTCAAACTATGTCTATTATCAATGGACTGCTGTTATGCATTTACAATGATCAACTTTAAAAACTTTATCATGCCACAACTCATTTAACCCCTAAATCTGCCCCCTATAGCTTACGGACGTCATCACAACTAACTGTTATGGCCCACGTGACTATGTACAACTTATGTGTTAAAATCTCATCACTACATCTTATGTGACGTGCTTAGACCCACGTGACTCTCAGTTTCTATAGCTTCCTACTACAGTTTCCCTATTCATCCAAAGTTCCTGATACAAACATTTGCTACCATAGCTTTCAATAATGATTTATATGATAATTTGGTGCTACAACCATCTACAACATTCTCGACAGACTACCACCTGCATAGCAATTGATATGTCCCTTGCAGTTTGCTATCTTCAATAACTGCATTCATTACAGTCAAACTATGTCTATTATCAATGGACTACTGTTATACATTTACAATGATCAACTTTACTTTATCATCTTTAATTTATGGGAAGAGCGAATAAGTGTACTCACCATTCATAGTGGATTATTTCAACTATATCAGAACCCATGATTTTCTTACCCTTTTCAGGGTTTTCCACATAAAAATTAAGACGACTCTTATTGTTTACTTTTCTTTAATTATCTGAGTGTATATTGGGTTTTAGTGCAACGCTAAAACTATAATTTGTTACTGTACCACCGTGAACCTTTTGACACACACCAATATTATCTTGTTTAATATTGCGAGCTTTACAATTTTCATTATGTTGTGTGATTCTGTTATACTTATGATGACAACAAATCCGCTAAAACTCTTTTCTAAGCTTTCCTTTTAGTATATTTTTGTGAGCTCTAAGCGATGATCTAGTAAGTTGAACCCTTCCTCTGGCTAGCTCTTAATCAAATGACGCATTCTATTTTACTTTTTGAATCACCTGAGCTTTATCCTATAGACAAATATAAATTTACTTCTGTTTTCAATACTTGCTTCTCTTTAACCATTCATCTACACATATAGCATTTTTTTAAGGAGATTTACATCCATACCACCCAAAACAATGAAATTTACTTATGAACACCCCAAAGTTTAATATAAAGGACATGCCAACCAAAACATATTAGCACAACAGATATAACACCTAATCAACCCTTTATAGCCACGAGTACTCACCATGTGAATGCCCTGTCATCACTCAGGTATCCCCTTCTCGCATGTTCAATGCTTCCTCTTGTCTTTCTAACATACAACGAACCCACAAATTTTTATGAAAGGAGCAACCAGAAAGAGAAGAAAGATGGAAGACTCACCATGTGAATGCCCTGTCATCACTCAGGTATCTCCTTCTCGCATATTCAATGCTTCCTCCTCTTGTCTTTCTAACATATACCGAACCCACAGAGTTTTATGATAGGAGCAACCAGAACGAGAAGAAAGATGGAAATTTCACAGGTCTCTATATGCCACAATCCTATCGTTACCCTCCCAACTAGCTCTAAACTCCAATGCATTGCCAACATTTAGTCACAAATGTGTTGGTTTCAGAAGAAATCAATGGAGAGGGGAAGGGTCTGCTAGGATTTGTGCATAAACTGTCATTAGCCTAGCTATACTAACTTCAATCACTCCACCCATCTACAATTGAAACATATAACCAATTGGCTGATAATTCTCGCTGTGAGCGACACCTGACTATCTCTAAAATTTGTTATCCTCTACCCTTGCGAAGTCAGGAGAGTAAAAGAAACACGAATGATACTTGGCCGGCGACGACATTAATTAGTTGAGTACTCTATGAAAGGCTTACGGGATGATATATCTATTACATTAATATGTTTTAGGTGGTAACTATCAGTAACCTCATTATGTTAAAATTTGATGTGTTAAATACGTAAAAGTTATAATTTCGGATGATATATGTAAAAATATCAATATATTATTGGACTGCTAAAAAAAAAATATAAGAACTTTCGGAATGATAGTCTCAAAAATAAAATAAAATAAAATAAAATAAAATTTAGATTTGATGTGATCATCTACATTTAAAAACAGCAAAAAAACGTACTGGATTAAATGAAATGAAAATCCATCACTCATTATTAACCTAACCATAAATGCACAATAACCCAATAACCCCTCAATCTCCGCCCCTGTAATCCCCTGTTTCCTCCATCTTCCTCCTCCCCCACCTCAATCATGAAGTCCTTCACCAGCACAAAGCTCATCCTCCTACCTCAATCCCTTCCCAAACACAGCACCACTCCCTCCTCCCTCATCTCCTCCCCCCACCATCTATGCATCCTCGCCTTGATCTCCTTCTTCACCTTCGCCTTCCTCCTAACCCTTCTTTCCTCCTCCACCTCCCTTCCCTCTCCTCTCCCCCACCCCTCCGCCGCACTCCCTTCCCCCAAACCCGACCCATACCTCTTCGACACCCTCATCCACTACGCCGCTCAGTCCACCTCCAGCGGCCTAATGCCCGACATCGATCTCCGCTCCATAGCCCGCGCGCTCCGCCGCCGCGCACCCTGCAATCTCCTCGTCTTCGGCCTCGGCCCCGAAAGCTTGCTCTGGCGCGCCCTCAACCACGGTGGCAGGACTGTCTTCGTCGACGAGAACCAGTACTACATCTCCCACTACGAAGAGCGCCATCCTGGTCTCGAGGGCTACGACGTCGTCTACACCACCAAAGTCCGCGAGCTCAAGGAACTGATAGCAGAGGCGAGGGCTAAAATAAGCGGCGACTGCCGGCCTGTTCAAAACTTGCTTTTTTCCGACTGCCGGCTCGCCATCAACGATCTCCCTAACCATGTTTATGAGGTTGCGTGGGACGTGATTGTTGTGGATGGACCCAGAGGGTACTCGCCGGAGAGTCCCGGCCGGATGTCGACGATCTACACGGCGGCCGTCTTGGCGCGCTCCGGCGGAGATGAGCCGACTGATGTTTTGGTACATGATTTTGAGCGGGAGGTGGAGAGAGTTTGCAGCGAGGAGTTTCTTTGTAGGGAGAATCTTGTCGGCGTTGAGGGTCAGGTGGCGCATTTCGTTGTCCGCGGAAGGGATGCTGCTCGAAAGGACGATTTTTGCTTCAATCGCACAGCTGCCGCCGGTACCGCCGCCGCCGCCGCTGCAACCGCCGTGGCGCCGTAGCTCTTTGTAGGATGAGTTGTTAGTGTTTTTTTTGGTAATTACATACAAGCCACCCGAATTATTGATATTTACAAATTGATCACTTTTTTTATTGAAATCGCCTTAGGCAAAATATATTTTTTTTATTTTAGGCGATTTATGTATTTCTTCTTAAAGAAAAAATTAAAATTTTAAATAAAATAAACTAAAAATAGCATTTTTCGTGTGAAAACTTTAAGCGCGTAAAAATTTGATTTGAAAGAGATTCTTCTGTAAGTATTAATAATAAAAACTTATTATTATTTTTTCCTTTATATATTTCAAAGAATGAGAACTCTCCTTCCTTCATAACTTTATCATGCAAACTTAGGAAAAAAATTGCGTATGTAAGATGTATGCAGCGCTGTGTACATAATGGTGGTTATATGAGCGTTATATCGACATTATATTCGCGTTATATCTCTTGTAACCTTCATATAATTTTCATGTAACCTATATGTAACATACATGCAACCTACAAATATGTGAAAAACAAAATTGCGAAACTTATTTCTAAGTTCGGATACGTTACAGGTGGATTATAAAGATATTACATAATGATTATAAGAAAAATAACGCGAATATAATGTTGATATAACACTCATATAACCTATGCAACGTGTTGTCTTATGTACGCAAATTTTTTCCGCAAAAGTAATGTGCTTTCAATAAAATAGTTTTATATACTTTTGTTTTAAGAAGATCTCCGGTCTAAAATTTGAAATTTCTATTTATAAAGCATAAAAAGATAGTTTTCATTTTTAAGAAGTTAAATATTTGAGTTTTTTTTTAAATGATGTTAAAGACTTGAGTGTTATAAAAATATAAATATTAAAATAAAGTATTTGATATATAAAATTTTGTGATGTATGTGTAAAAGTCTTTATTTTATTTTTTAATTATTTTTTGAACGTGAGATGGAAGCTAATATGTAAATGACTTGGATTTTGCCGGTAATGTCGCAGGCGAAACCGACAGGGGTATTTTGTTATATCTGTGTAAAAGCTGGGAGGGTTAACTTGCACGTGTCAGTTTGTTAATTGTTGATTACAGTATTTGCAGTTCGGTGGCGAGGGAGGAAAGTGTCGGTGGATTCTGGCAACAGTATTAAATGAGCGCATTGTGCCAGTTTAGAAATCATAATTATTTTATTTAAATTTTAGTGCAAATCTCTTGAATATTATCCAAATGACTTAACAATTATATTTATATCTCAGATTTTTTTAGGTCGAAAAATTATTTTATTAGAACTTTTAACGTAGAGAACTATTTGGAGTCCAATAAATTTTCACCACATGACGGTGATAAAAAAATAAAATCTGTCCGGTAACACAAGAGAATATTTCTCCTGTATTATTCATGTGTTATTGATGTGTTATTTTGGTATTATAACACCAGAAATATTTTCATGACATTAATAATATCTGAATAACATATAATAACACCTGAATAATACGAAATAATATGGGGAGAATATTCTTGTGTTATCGGACTAATTTTTATTTTTTTTTATGACTGTCACGTGACATGATTTCATTGTACTCTGAATAGTTCTCTACGTTAAGAGTTCTGACAGAATATGCGCTCTTTGACATTAAAGTATATTAATTTTAATTTTTTTTAAAAAACAAATATCAAATTGCATGCATAAATAATATGACATATTTGAAAAAATTGAAGAATCAAGGGCACCCATCTCCTTTTATTTATTGTTGATAGATAAAGTTATCGTTCCTCAAATGAATTCAATAATTTTTTTTAAAATCATGTCCCTCATTTTTTTTATTAAAAAAAATCACATTTAATATCGCCTTTTAGGATTACATTCTAGATATTGCGATCGCTAGTGTATTGTTTGTGCAGGTCTGTCATCAATAAAATTTTATAATTTGCCAAATTAGCACAAATTTTAGAGACATTTTTTAAAATAATAAATATTTGAATTCAAAATAAAAATTATCTAGAGATTCCATTTTAATCGGTAATATCAAATTTGGTTTAGTTTGAGTCTAGTTAAATCTAAATCAAGCTATTAAAGTCCATTTGGAAGCTTCATATCATTGATTGATTGGGCAAACAAACTCTAAATTAAACATATCTATTTTCAAATTGAGTGTCTCGAGAAGAATAATCTCATGAGCCTAAGCTCTCTTAATTCTGAGTAATGAAGTCCATCGAATTATTAAAAAACCCTCATATGATCAATAAAGATTGATATGAGTCGTCCAATCAGATGGTTGAGAAAGTTACTCGTCAAATGACCAAAATGTTCCTCCCCTGAAACTTATAAATACACCTTTTCTCTTTACTTAAGGGGGAGAAGTCAAGGTCTAGTGTTGTTCCGAATCGAAGTCCCCAAGATAAATTTCAGTCTCTATAGTCGTCAACTACAATCGACTAGCTCTCGCTATCCGTCGTTGACCACCATTGGGTGCACCATACTCTTTGTCATTGGCGAACTCTGTTTGCTTACAAAGTATCCAAATTCCCCTCCGTATTAGGGCTCCTATTTAAGGGCTTTCACGCGAGCAGCGGGTCTCTCCTTCGCCTTCGCAAGTTTGGCCCGAAAACCCGATCCCGAGCTTTCTTGCAACTTTCTCCCACCGAAGAAGCTTCTCCTGCGGGCTAATTGCCCTCACCTAGATCTCCTTTCATGTCAGAACCGAGGCCTTCGGGATCTCCCTCGCACGAGAAGCCTAGGGCACGCCGCTCCTTTCCTTTTAGTCCAAGCTCCCCTCACCATGCTTCTTGCCTGCGATAGTGCCTTGCTGCCTTTTTTTGACCTGAGAGGTAGCCTAAAGGTCCTCCCCACCTGCAACCCGGGGCGTCAGCTACCTTGTTTCCTCTTCCCTTAGGACCGACGACCTGATCCATCGACGAATTTGTCAGAAGCTTCATCAGAACTCTTAACCATCGGCAGGCGGCAATGGCATCACAGCATAACCTCCCTCCGTTTTAGGAGAGCTTTTTGTCTGACTTCGACAAACATCAAGCAACCACCGTGATGGTGTAACCTTCTGGAACGCTTCTTATTTTTTCTTCTTATCTAGCCCTATGAATAATTTAGGATAGGCATTGTCGATCTGATCGCCCACACAAGGTGAGTTGGCCAGCCGACACTAGTCAGCGCAGCTACACTCCTTTGGATTGGTCCTTGATTTCCTAGAGGAAACCCTAGGGTAGGAATCCCATGCATGGTCAAATTCTGTGCAGAGCCAAAAGATCACCTTTTGTAAACCCTAAACCTAAATCCTAGTGGGTTGGAATCCCAATTTACCCTTGCTTTAGCTTTCCCCAACATTTCTTGGAGGGGTTGGGTTGTTTGAATTTTATAATGAGAGAAAAGCTTTGTAGCTAGCTCATCTTACAAAAACATTAGGAGTTGAGAAATGGGAAAAATTTTTTAGCTAGCCATTTCCACAATATTGTTGAGAGTTTCCCTTTTGGAAACCCGAAGGCAAAACTCCCCACACACCTCGCTAAAGCAGGAGACAGATATGCCACAAATACAAATGTTGAATCTTAGACGTCTATGTGAGATCGTTAGCATGAGTATGACTTACTATTTTTTGTGATCACTTGCACTACATCATGTTGCACTTCATGCATCTCACTTTCTATCTCGACCAGCCGTCCCAACCTGGTTGACATCACGTTCTGCCTCGACCGGCCACCCTGAATTGGTCGACATTACTAATGCCTGAATCGGCCACCTCGACTCTATCAACATCACTTCTACCTTAACCAATCACACCAGCCTAGTCGGCATAACGTTTGCTTCGACCGGTCGCCCCGATCTAGTCGACGTCATTTATGGTCCGATAGGCTGCCTTGGCCCAGTCAATGTCATTTCTGCCTCGACGGCCACCCCGACTTGATCGGTATCACTTTTGTCTCGACCAACCCTCCCAGTTTGGTCAACATCACTTCTGCCTCGACCGACCACTTTGGTCCTTTCAGCTTCCCTGGCTCGGTCAACCGATCACTTGCATAGTGTATGTTGACATGTGCATGAGTCTGCTTGCTTGCTTGCATAATGCATTATACCTTGTATGTGCTTTCCATTTTCATGCGTGTTTGGTCATTATTGGAGCAAGGTGTAATTCTCCCCAGTGGCGTCCTATACCTTTGGCGATCGAGCATGATACGTCTTCTACTATATGTATTGCATAATCTTCATCACATTATTGTGTTGCAGTTTGTGTGCCCATTCATACACTCGCCTCACTTGAATGGTTCTCCTCAATGATCATCACCCTTTTTGGGTCACTGTCTATACGACACACCCATCCTTCAGGTCGCTACCTCCATGATACACTCATCCTTCGAGTCGTTGCCTCCACGACATGCCCACCCCTTTCAGGTCATTGCCTCCATGACACGCCCATCCGTTGGGCTGCTACCTCCATGACAGACCCACCCTTTCGGATCATTTCCTTTATGACACCCCCATCCTACGGGCCGTTCGGATCATTGTCTCCACGACACACCCATCCATCGGGTCGCTGCCACCACGACACACCAACCCTCTTTGGACCATTACCTCCACGACATACTCCTTTTTTACATGGCATACCCGTTTCTTTGGACTGCTGCCTCCATGAAATGCACACCTTTTAGATCACTACCTTCACGATAGTGAGTCAAGCTTGATAGGTGAGTGACCCTATTTTGGTCACAATGCCTTAACGAGTATTGCTTGCCAGGTCTATTTCGACGAGCGATGCGAGTTAAATCATCGAGATTGACATAAGTATGATTGTGCTAAGTATCTAAGAAATCTAACTCGTGTCACTTTATATGTTACGGGATCACATTTAATAACCCTTATTTTAAAACTAAAAAAATATATATTCTTCTACTTGTTACATTCATCATAATTTTAAAGTTACGCATAGAGCAAACTAGAGTGTATATAAGGCCAACCCTTTTTAAAATTCATCTTGGGTGACACCCTTTAGATCCCCTGGATCTTTCGGACGAGGCTGGTGGTGTGACCCTGTCAAAGGCATACGTACTCACAAACTTATCTTGCACTTAGATGTTGGTTAGAATATTTCTCGTTATATGGTGTGCTAGGCTAGGATTTAGGATGCTAGAGAGTATTTTTGATGCCTCTAGCTATTGTTTTATGTTATTTTTTTGTGTGCTTTTGTGTTTGATATGTATGATAGTATATTAGAGCATTCTTCTACAAAGAGTCATACCTATACATATAAACACAGACATGCACCATGAAAGAAGAGCATGTAATGATTTCTACTGACATTTTGCTTGTAGGTGTCATTTAGCTCCCCCAATTAAAAGGCACGACTCGTTATACATTACATGTCTATTGAATTTCCCGCTAATGTTGTTTTCATGTAGGTCGAGACTTTATTTTCTCTTTCAAAAGTATTTGATAGAGTACCCAACGCTAATGTTGTTTTCATGCAGATTGAGTCTTTATTTTCTCTTTCAAATATATTTCATAGAGACCCTAGGCTATGTTTAGATCAAAAATAAGGTACAAGAACGAATTTCTAGGTGGACGACGTATCAAACAACGAAGCAGGGACCAGGAGCGACAACTCATATCCCGTACCTTAAGTTTGAATTCAATATTTTTGTATAGATCTATGACCAAGCATGTATATGTAAGCTACATTGCATGGGCATATGTTGTCTACCCAACGACACTATCCTCTTTTATATTTTGGAGTGCTTTCACTTTTTGTTGCATGTTTGCGTGCTTGAATTATTTTCTTTATTTCTTTTTTATTTATCTAGGATATCACAAAAATTGCAATTTAGGCTCTCCAGGACCTTCAAATTGTAAATTTTTATATATAAAAATCCTACTAAAATATTCAAGAAAATTTAAAATTTAGGATTAGGAGACTCAGGATGTTTAAAATTTGACTTTTACTTTCCTGCATGGCCTTTAAGCCCATTTTAAAATGGGCTACATTGCATGAGCATAACCTGAGTCATATAATAGGGCCTCCACAATATTTATGGATCACTCAAGATAATTACATGATTAGCATGTCCTGAGGAGAAACCCTCACGCTTCTTCAACATGATTGACCCAACATAGATTTCTACTAAGGTGGTTGTCCAGTATGATTTGGTCGTAAGAAGACTCTCTAACCCAGATGGGGTTTCAGTCCTTTTGTTGGAAGCATTTCTAGCCCTGTAGTTGAACCTCTCTTTCTCCATTTTTCAACTGCATCCTCGCCATTTTGGAAGGAACATGTGCTACCTCTTTTAAATCCCTCTGATAGTCATAGGATAGAGTTTCGTTCCTCAGACCTTAGGGCTACTGAGATCCCCCGTGGATAATACAATTAACGGATTGTTAACCAAGGATCTCTGAACATGTTGGGTATACTACCTTTACAATCAGGTAGACAGTAAATTAAGTTCAGGACTGTCACTAATTTCAAATACTGAGATATTGTCAGAACTAAATTATTTAATCAATAAAAAAATTGAAATATAAAGTTTAAACAATAACTACTAAACTATTAAACTATGTTTATGTGATGAAGATTTTTTATGTGAAAAAAAACATCTTTCCCACTACAATGAAATTCTGGTAAAATGAGATGAGATAAATGACTTTAATAAGTATTGTGTCAAATATGAGCTGTTTTAATTCTCTACCCTGATACAATGTTATAGAAAATCATTGGCTAATCCCAGGTTTAGTCTCTAAATCTGTAGCTAGGCTAGGAGGATAGTGACTCCCACTTCCCTTCACCTGAAGGCTAACTCTCGCTTTGGTTTTTAAACACTAAGACCGAATTGGGGATTTTAGTCTGTTACCTTAAAGATTCTCCAATTCTACACCCAACAAAGTATATTTTCCTATTTATTTGCACTTAATTCGTTGAACAAAATTCTTCTTCATGGAATCAAATGTGATCCTCACTCTGTCGTAGAACTCATACTCCATTTCCCAGATCATATGTTTCACAACATATTTTAACAATTCAATTGGTCAGATCGAAAAGTAAATTAGGTTTGGAGTTGAAAAAAACATCACAATTTATTTTATATTTTAACAATTTATTTTATATTTAATTTATTTTATATTTTAATAATGACACATCCATATTATCTCTTCATTTCATCATATCTCAGAGTAGGGAGAAAGATAAAATAAACTACTGAGACTTCATGAGAGAGATACAATAAAACACAAATTTCATATATAAAAGAAAGTTCATCCAACACTAATAAACAAACAACACTTATTTGAAACTGCTTCTCAAAGCAAATCCTTTGTAGCCTCTTCTAGGAAATGTGGGAAAAAGAAATCTTTTACTTTTCTCCTTCTCCAATACTCTTAGAGAAGAGCTCACACTTAATCTCACCACAAAACTCTAAATTATAAGGATAATGGACTCTAAATGGTTGCAGAATGGAAAATGGAAGAATGTGTGATGCGTAGAAGGTTGAATTGGGGCGATGAGATGTTAGGAAGAGTCTATTTTCTAATCAATTTTGGCCCTAAATAAATCCCAGAGTCAGTTCTCCGATAGGTGCCTCCAATAACTCTTTAAAAAATGACCAAATTCGTCGAATCTTCTAAAAACAGGGGTTGAACTGACATTGGCGCCGTCGGCATTCATTCTGAAGCCGTCGGCGCAAGTATTCTACAATTTAATTCGCTGCACTCTGTCAAATGGCGCCATCAGCGCTGCTTCTAGCGCCGTCGGCGCTGAACAAATTTTCAACTTCTTCATTTTTACTCAAAATTTCATCCTTTTTGCTTCAAGTCCTAAAATTCAATAACCTGCAAGAAAACATAAAAATAACTTCCCTTAAAGTGCAATATCACCAAAAATGAGTATAAAATATGGGTCTAAACATGCATTTTTTTGTGTATCAAAATCCCTCAAACTTACATGTTAGTTGTCCTCAAGTAACTCTTCTACTATATAAAAATATGACTTATGGTAAAGAATTTAACTTCTAGATTTCTATATCTTAGTCCACTAAATACAATAGCATAACTTAAGAAAAATTCAAAACAACTCCAATTAACACTAAAGGTATAAGAATATTTAACAATCAAGTCCAAGATTTCTGATTCTCTATTCTTTTAAAAAAAAATTGTAAATTGCCATATTAAAGTCACTTAAAGTATTCATATGAAAAAGAATTTCATAAAACATTACTAGAAAATAAACTAATACTCAAATTAAAATTAAGAAAATGTAGCAAGCCTTCTTTTTTAAATTGATTCAAGTGAAACAAATTTTTAATTATGCATCTCCTCAAGCTTCTCCCCACATCTTTTCTTTTCTTTTCTTTTTCTTTTCCTTTCTTTTTTATATGTGAGGATTTCTATATTCGGATATTTTTTAATGATTTTGTACTTCACTATCCTCTTCTTAAAGTCAAAAACTTGTCACATTTCTTCACTTAAAAAAAATTATATTAGCTTAAGGATTTCATAAAGTTTAATTCTTTTCTTCTCACATGAACCTTTAAGATTTTTAATATTTCAAAAATACAATTTTCTTTACTTAAAATAGAAAACATAGTCTTTTTCTTTTATACCAAATATCTTAATATCTAAAATTAACCTTTATTATTGAAAATTTTTACTTAAGTTTACTATATATTTAGAAACATAAATATAGTTATCTAAAGTTAACCCGTAATACCAAAGGTCATGTTAAATTAAAATTTTTTTTTTAAATATAGCAAAGTGAGGACAAATAAAATTAAGTTTTTTCTTTAAAAATGAATTTTTCTTTCCCCCCTAAACTTAAACTTTAAAAAGATTTAGCATGAAGAACTGAAAAATAAAGGATGAATGAAAAAATTAAATATATAAAAAAAATACATACCTGTTGAAGGTTCTGATTTTGAAACTTTAATTTTGAAATACTGCAGGTGCTAATATAAAAATCTACAAGACTTAAAACATTAAATTATGCATAATACATATAAAATCTGCTGAGAAAGAGTTAATTACAATATAATTAATAAAATACAAAAACTAACAACAAAATTAAATTGAATTTCTGAAATGAAAACAATTTTACAAACTACAGTTCACAACTCAACATAACAACAAAACAGAGTCTCACAATCTAACAAACAGTCTTAATAATATAACAAAAACAAACAACATAATAACAAAGTACAATCAAACATAAACTAAAAAAAATCAAATCACCAATGAAACCAATGATCATCATTTTCTTCTTCTACATCCAAATTCTGCCGTTGATATGGATTAAAAACAGGGTGAGTAGGATACTGAACTGAATGATTATCCTTTATGTATCTCACCAACACATCATCATAAGCAGCATCATATTTGAACTTTTGCCGTATCAAATCATCAGTGTGAGCATTTCTGGCATCCATGTTTTGCAACCTATGATCCATTCTTAAGATATCTCCTTGCTGGATCATCATCTGGTCTAAAGGTTCTCGATTAGTAGGGTCAATAGAAGTAGTGGTCCTCGAAGTAGAAGGAATATCCCTGGTCTTACTTCCAGATCTCCAATCAAGATGAGATTCATATGTCTTTATATTGGCAGACCCAATAGGTCTTTGAGGCTCAATCATCTCTTCCACAGGTCTAAAATCAACTCCTGCCTGTTCACAGAGTGTGAATAAGTGCAGGGTATGCCAAACCACCAGTAGTCGCTCCCTAAGCAATAGATCTAGTGTTCATATAGATAATAGAGCCTACATTTATCCTCATCACCTGCTGAATGCAGAAGTTCATGATGGCTCTATCCTTGGTCACCTCTCTATGATGATTTGTCAGAATCATTCTTCCAGAAATAAAGTAGTGTCAGGCCTTAGATACCACATTAAGCATAGAAAGAGGAAAGTTTACTTTAACATTATTTTTGACTTTCCAGGTCCCTCTTCCATCAGTAAGAAAAGAAATAACCTCATCTAAGGCCTCATTAGTAGCAGAAAATGATTTATACTGGCAATTGTAAACATCTCGCAACTGATAAAACTCATTAATTTTTCTTGGAGAAAACTCCACCTTTCTCCCACGAACAAAAAAAAGTCATTAGAAGCTTCAGTAAAGTTGTCATAGAATTTCATCACTACACCAATAATCGCATCGGCAGTAAAATAACAGAAACAGAATTTTTCTCCCTGCCGAGCATTGATTAATCGCTCGAATTCTCCTCTCACATTTTTAAAATGACAATCTAGAATTACTTTTTTATGCTCAAGTAGACTATTGAATCGAGCACTAGCCCTGAAGCTAACAAATTTTTGTTCATCATAATCTGCTTTTTTTTCATTTGCTCATTCTTGGTGCAATGAGAAATCTAGAGAAAAATTGAATAAATTTCACAATTCCAGAAATCACAAAGTAAAATGCTTTATACTTAAATCTACTAAGTAAGAGTTTTTCACCAAAGGGTTTTCTCAAAATCTCTCAAAAAATTCCAAAATTTTCGGATCTCGGCAATGTGAGATAAATCCTTGGTGAAAATTAAATTTTTTTAGTTCAAAGTATAGCTCTTACCTAGAGAAGATGAAATCCAAAGTTCCTTTGCCTTAAAATCACCTCAAATCAAAGCAAATGCGATTTCTTTTTTAATAACTTCTTTCATTATTGGGTTTAATCTCCTCTGAGGATCAGCTTTAGGTTTATATTGTTCATCTAATAGGATTATGTGCATACAAATAGAAGAACTAATTCCATTAATATCTACTAAAGTTCATCCAAAATCTTTTTTATATTTAAACTTATTTATTATTTTTTCTTCTTGAATTTCAATTAATTCAGAAGATAAAATAACAGACAATGTAGATGACTCTCCTAAAAACACATATTTTAAATGGGCAGGTAATATTTTTAGTTTAAGTTCAGGTGGTTTAATACTTGAAGGAATAAGATTTTTCTTATCATTTTCTAACAAGTCTAAAGTTTCAAATTTTCCCTGAACATAAAGTTTTTCCAAAAAACTTTTTCACCAATAGCACAAGGTATAGTAAAACTACCATGATCTTTTAATTTTTCAAGAAGCTTTTTCTGAATAATAGCACTACACTCTTCACTGAGTGTAACGGTCTTATGATCTGTAAACTTCCTTTTTTGTTTAGTATATTCTTCATAAATTTCACATATCTTGGCATTTGTTCCAAAGCTTCAACAAAAGGAATGTTTATTATTAACTTCTTAAGGATTTCCAAAAATTTTGTAAATTGTTTATCTTTGTTATTTTGCTTCAGTCTTTGAGGAAAAGGAGGTAATGGTTTTTCTAAAGGACCTTATGTTTGTTCATTTTCATTTTGGTTACTTTCCATTGCTTCCTTCTCTTCATAAACTTCAATTTCTCTTTGGGTCCTTGTTTCAACTTCTTTTCCACTTCGTAATTGAATAGCTTTAATTTGCTTCTTATTTTGATCTTTTGGATTAACTTCCATCGGACTCGGAAGAATTCCAGAAGGTCTGTTACTGAGTGCAATAACATTATGTCCTAATTGATTTTCAATATTTCTAATAGCAGTCTCTTGATTTTGTATTTGATTTCCCATGTTTAACATTACTTCTTCCATCGTCAACTTCTTTTCCTTAACTTGTGATCCACCCGCAACATCATCTATAATAGATCTAAGAGATCCTACTAATCAATTATAAAATATTTGAATTTAACCAATCTGGTAGAGCA
>NW_018165393.1:48637-49509 GCF_001263595.1 Phalaenopsis equestris
TGTAATAAAAAGATGTAATATTATTCTAAGCTTAGCAGTTTTCGAGGGTGGAAAATATTTAGTTAAGAATTTTTGTGATAATTCTCCCCAAGTTCTGATAGATCCAGTTGCTAATGAAAATAACCAAGCATTGGCTTTATCCCTTAATGAAAAAGGAAAAAGTCTAAGCTTAACAAAATCATTAGAAACACCGTCATATTTAAAAGTAGCACAAATTTCAAGAAAACTAGCAAGATGTAAGTTTTGATCTTCAGTAGTTGTTCCTCCAAACTGATTATTTTGTACAATTTGGATAATAGCAGGTTTAAGCTCAAATTAATTAGCAGCATATCAGGATTTTGAATAGTGAAGTGAAGTTCATTGGTTGTTGGATTAACATAATCTTTTAAAGGTCTTTGTTGATTTTTGTTTATTTGATTATTTAAGTTATTCGCCATTTCATTTAAGTTTTTAATTTTTTTTTATTATTTTTGAATTTTTCTAATAGTACGCTCTAATTCTGAATCGTAAGATACTAAACCAGATCTAATATTTCGCATAAACAAATATAATAAGCAAAGAAAAAATTCTTAAAAATAACTCTTAAATAAAAATATATTTTCTTTTTGGATTTTTGAATTTTTTTAATATTTTTTAAATTTTTTTATGTATAGTTATCTCTAAAATTCCTAATTTATCAAATCTATTTAATTTACTGTTACCTTTCCCGACAACGGTGCCAAAAACTTGATCTCGAGTGATTATAGTTTTGTAAAAATTATATAGTTGACTCCGCTATGCAGCGGTGCCAAAAACTTGATGCAATATTTTATGAATTAGAAATTTAAGCAATTAATGTTGGGATTCTACGCAAGTATACGTATCTTTATCAA
>NW_018165393.1:49734-61014 GCF_001263595.1 Phalaenopsis equestris
TCTGGTAAAATGAGATGAGATAAATGGTTTTAATAAGCATTGTGCCAAATAGGAGCAGTTTTAATTCTCTTATCTGATATAGTGTTATAGAAAATTATTGGCTAATCCCAGGTTTAGTCCCTAAATTCGTGGCTAGGCTAGGAGGATACTGACTCCCAATCAAGAGCTCCCACTTCCCTTCACTTGAAGGTTAACTCTCGTTTCAATTTTTAAACATTAAGACCGAATTGGAGATTTTAGTCTGTCACTTTAAAGATTCTCCAATTCTGCACCCAACAAAGTATGTTTTCTTATTTATTTGCACTTAATTTAATGAATGAAATTCTCCTTCATGGAATCAAATGCGATCATCACTTTGTCGTAGAAATCATACTCCATTTCCCGGATCATATGTTTCACAATATATTTTAATAATTCAATTGACCATATCGAAAAGTAAATTAAGTTTGAAGTTGAAAAATCATTACAATTTATTTTATATTTTAATATTGGCACATCCATATTATCTCTTCATTTCACCATATCTTAAAGTAGAGAGAAAGATAAATTAAACTACTCAGACTTCATGAGAAAGATACAACAAAACACAAATTTCATATATAAAAGAAATTTCATGCAACACTAATAAAAAAATAACATTTATCTGAAACCCTTTCTCAAAGCAAATCTCTTATAGCCTTTTTTAGGAAATGTAGGAAGAAGAAATCTTTCACTTTTCTCCTTCTCCAACACTCTTAGAGAACAGTTCACATTTAATCTCACCACAAAACTCTAAATTATAAGGACAATGGACTTTAAATGGTTGTGGAATGAAAAATAAAAGAATGTGTGATGCGTAGAAGGTCAAATTGGGGCGATGAGATGTTAGGAAAAGTCTCTTTTCTGATCAATTTTGGCCCCAAATAAAGCCTAGAGTCGATTCTCCAATAGGTGCCTTTCTCCAATAGGTGCCTCCAAACGCCTCCAAACACTCTTCAAAAAGTGTCCAAATTTGTCGAATCTTCTAAAAATAGGGGCTGAACCGACATTGGCACCGTCGACGCCAGTGTTCCGCATTTAGTTCACTGTTCTCTATTAAATGGGGCCGTCTGCGCTGCTTCTGGCGCCATCGGCACTGAACAAATTTTCAACTTCTTCATTTTTGCTCCAAATTTCATCATTTTCGCTTCAAGTCCTAAAATTCAATAACCTGCAAGAAAATATAAAAATATATTTTCTTAAAGTGCAATATCACCAAAAAAGAGTATAAAATATGGATATAAAAATACATATATTTTTGGTGTATCAAGACTCACTCTCCACTAAGTGGCTTAGTGGTAAACAAAAAATATATGCATTTTTAGACCACTATTTTATACTCATTTTTGGTGATATTGCACTTTAATGGAAGATATTTTTTATGTTTTAGTGTAGGTTGTTAAATTTTAGGACTTGGAGCAAAAATGATGAAATTTAGAGTCAAAATGGAGATTTTGAAAAATTGTTCAGCGCCGACGACCCCAGACTGGGCGTCGACGGTGTCGTTTGATAGAGAAGTCAGATTTAATTAAATGGCATCTGACGCCGACGACGCCATAATGGGCGCCAACGACGCCAGTGTCGGTGCAGACCCTGCTTCTAGAAGAGTCGACGAATTTGAACGTATTTTGAAGAGTTTTTGGATGCACCTATTGGATGCACCTATTGGAGTCCGACCCTAGGCTCTATTTAGAGCCGAAATTGATTAGAAAAGCCGCCTCCTTCACCCTTATTCGCATCGCTTCGGACTCTTCCTTGCCACTTTACATCATTCCACACCATTAGTCGTTTATTTTCTTTATAATTTTGAGTTTTTATGGTGAGTTTAAGTGTGAATTCTTCTCTAAGAAGTGTTAGAGAGGGAGAGAAGTGAGAGATTTCTTCTCCCTACATTTCTTAAGAGAGGGTACAAAAGATTTTCTTTGAGAAAGAGTTTCAGATAAGTGTTGTTTGTTTATTATTATTGTATGAACTTCCTTTTATGTATGAAATTTGTGTTTTGTTGTATCTTTCTCACGAAGTTTATGTAGTTCCTTTTATCTTTCTCCATACTCCAAGATATGGTGAAATGAAGAGATAGTTTGGATGTGTCAATGTTAAAATATAAAATAAATTGTGATGGTTTTTCAACTCCGCTCTTAATTTACTTTTTGATCTGACCAATTGAATTGTTAAAATATGTTGTGAAACATATGATCCGGGAAATGGAGTATGAGTTCTAAAATAAAGTGAGAATCACATTTAAGTCCATGAAGGAGTATTTCGTTCATGGAATTAAGTGCAAATAAATAGAGAAATATATTTTGTTGGGTGTAGAATTAGAGATTTTTAGGGTGACAGGCTAAAATCGGTGTAGAATTGGAGATTTCTAGGGTGATAGACTAAAAATCCTCAATTGGATCTTAGTGTTTAAAAATTAAAGCGAGATTTAGCCTTCAAGGGAAGGGAAGTGGGAGTTATGGAGTGGGAGCCATTATCCTCCTAGCTTAACCACAGATTTAGGGACTAAACCTAAGATTAGCCAATGATTTTCTAAAACACTGAATCAGGGTAGAGAATTAAAATTGCTTCTATTTGACACAATACAAATTTAAATCATTTATCTCATCTCATTTCACCAAAAACTCATTGTATTGGGAAAGATATTTTTTCATATAAGAAAACTTCATCACATAAACATAGTTTAGTAGTTACTAATTTAAACTCTGCATTTAAATTTTACTAGTAGTTAATAATTTAGTTTTGATAGTATCTAAAACATTCAAAATTAGTGACAATAATTTCATTTTATTTCTATGAATTTTCTGGTTAATTTATCATTTCAAATTTAAACCTTCCTCGTGGGATCGATATTTAAGACTTAAATAGAAAGTCTTATATTACTTGATAACGATACGTATACTTACCTAAAATCCCAACATTAAGTGCTTAACGTTATTATTCATAAAAGACAACATCAAATTTTTGTGACAGTTGTAAAGCGTAGTCAAGTTTATAAATTTTACACAATTATATTCAACCGGGATCACTTAGCGGGAGCTTTGAAAGCATCAGAGTACCCCCAACGAGATAACCATCCTTGGACAACCCAGTGCTAGTCGTCACAACTAATGTAAGCAAAACTTTTTGGATTAATGGTACTTTCGGGCAACCCCTAAGATGTAATTAACCAAGTAGGATATGTCCCCTTGGGAGCACTCTAGACCCCATAATAGGCAAATACACCTGAATCTCTAATTGTGTGTAGTCTACTTAGGTATTCTTTTGTGGATATTGGTTTAAGGTGCTTCTGTCTATTCCTGTTTAGGCGGACATACTTGACATATCCTTATGAGGTTTATCACACGTAGGCTCTCCACGTTATTTCTCTTGTTTTCTACATTTATCTTATGTTTGTCTTTTCTGGTTCCTCTCTTATGCTGATCATTCATATGATCTAGAAGAGCGATTCATTCAAAAAAGAGAAGTATATAACAATAGATAAACTGGTGACTTCTTTAAAAAAAAGAGAGAAAAGAATGAAAATAAACTGGTGACTCCTTTAAAAATAAAAAAAGAAAAAGAACAAAGAAACTTCTAAGAATAAAATGCATGATTATTTAAGATTTCCTTGTAGGATGATGATTTCCCTATCACAATGAAAATTTATCACCAAGTATTACATGAAGAAAATAGCCCTGAAGGCATTTAGAAGAGGTCAACCAATGATTGTGTTGTACATGACAGGTAAATCAACTATTATGAAATCAAGCATAGCATTGAATAGTTTGTCACCTTATCTCCAGTTGATGGATAGTGCTAAAAATTGAATGTTCCCGTTTTTTCTTTATAGAAACTATACAATGGTTATATGGTAGTAGTGTCTGATGTTCATTTTATTGAACAATACTTTTTAAAAAAAATATTCTCCAAACTTCTAGTATCAATGAGGATTGTTCTGACCTGGAAGTCATCTATGAGAGCAGTGATGATGATCATTTTCTTGTAAGTCTTCATAAAAAAAATGTTATGGGTGGATTTTGTACAAGTTGCCAAGCCATCGAGAGGCCTAAAGTTCGTCTTCCCCCAGAATGGTTGGGATGACTCCCACAATGTGAATGACACAAGCTTAGAATGGTTACCCCCTGTTTTTAATCATTGAGACATTCTTAAATCATTGACCACCTATCTCAGATCATGTTCAGCCTATTTCTAATGTAATGAATTCTTTAAGCTAACTAAATCAATTCTTTGACTAATGATTGGAGGTGTTGACATTCCTTTATGTCGTGCCCATGATTTCGATTGTAAGCATAATATTTTTTATTTTTTTAACACAAGTGTATCTCTTGGTTTTCGTAAGTGCATGTTTTTGGCGGTAATCTTTGATATGATGTGTCAATTATAGTGAATTTTCTAGGCATCGATTCTCTCTCCACTCTCGATAATTTGTCCTCATAGTCTTTTTTGGTACATAGGTCTAATGATGGAGGTGCTTATCTTCATGACAGAGGCATGTCACTGGTCATGATGGATGATTGGATCTCCAGTTGTTGTCATAAGAACTTTTTTTTGACAGGTTAGACACGATCGTTTGGAGCTCCAGAAGACCACAAGCAAGTTGTACTCTTTTGTGGCAAGTTCTAATAGTTCAAATAATGTTTTGGGTCACTACAGTTTCAAAGCATATTGAAAAGGACCTTTCCTCAGCCCTAAACCAAGGGATGCAAGAGTGATTGTAGATTATAAATCTCGTACATCCAACATTTCTTTTTTGGAATCACACATTAACTCCCCTCACTCTTGATATACTTGTAACAAAGCTTGAGAAAATCTTTATGGCTTATGGACACTATCAAATTGTATCATGAATATCTTCATGAATTTGGCGTATGAGATCATTGTTCTAAGTAGTTGGCTATTGAATCATCTAAGCACAGACACTTTTTAGAGTCATAAGAAAGTGATGCATTTCAAAGTTTCAGTTACCCTCAGTAGGAAGGTCGCCAGTTTGAAGGAGGAAACATGGTTAGTAACATCCATTTTTCTCTGACACGACTCCATGGTTAGGATTTTTAATTGCTTGAGGGCCTCCGGCTCAACAATATGTCTAGAGAAAGTGTTGTAGGGGTTGGTCTATGTGCACCTTTGCATCTTCTTTTATCTCACATTCAATTTGCATAGAATTGAATCATGGGGTGGTATGCTTTGTCGCTTGCACTTGCAATTGATGGATTTACTGACAACCAGTTTGTCGGGTTTGCTGTATGCAATAACGTCTCTCATATGATCTTTGAGTTCTTTGATTTGTCTACTCATGAAATCCCTTGTACCATCCATATCGCATGTTGTCTCATGAATACTTTCCTCCTCTCACGTTGATATTCTTCTCGTTGGTGGAATGACTCCATACTTACCGCACATTTTAAGGTGTTGGACCCAGTTCTGTCTCAAAATCACACTCGAAGAATAGATCTTATGCAAAGAAAACATGAAGAAAATAGAGAAAATCTTGAAATTCAATTGTGTGTTCTTGGTTACAAAAAAAGAGAGAATCCTTATTTTCTGTTGTGCAATATTCCCTATTTATAGAAGTTATATCATCCTTTTTTTTGGAGATAAATATTACATTATTTCAAAAAGGCTTACATTACATAAATTTCCAAGTGGGACCCTAAGCCTCAGAGAAATTCAAAGACTGTTTTCCTTTGGCATTGCTTGAATCTCCCCAAACTCATTCACCAGATGCTTATTTGATCAAACAATTCTTCAAGAAAATTTTGTTGGCGGACCTTGCTCACAAAATCATGAACCCATGATCAGGCGGGTGGCCGCTTGACACTTGAGATTCAATCTTATGTCACGGATGCGTCTTGGATTGTTACTCTCAACTTATCTAGTGTCAGAGGATGGGTTCTCGAGCCAATGATCAGGTGCGTGGTTTCCTGATTTTGAGGTTTGGTTAACTGATAATTCTATCCTGATGGCTTCAAGCATTGTCACTCGAAACTCATCTATTCTCGGAGGGATTATGTTACTTGATTCAACCTCATCATATCTATTTAAATGCCGCCCCACCCCCCAAGCAAAAATAAAAATATAAAATAATTCTATTTCCAAACAAGTAAACAGGCGACCACAACATTCTTATCTTTTCGTTTTGCATTATAAACTTTACAGCTCTGCAACTCCATTCTTATTCTAAAACCACAGTATCATCTTAACAAATGGGTCATTTGCATACATACGCACAATTTTTATCTTGTTACATATTGAACGCCTAAACATTCATATTTAGATGCATACCCCTCAAATTCTTAACATCACAACAAAAATATCACCATCATTATCTTTCTAAAAGTGAAATACATACTTTCACATATATGTCTCTGACACCAAGATCTCATAACTGTAAATATAAAATCTTGGGTGTTAAATGTGTAAATACGAAAGAATTGTGTTTTATGTATGCAAATTTTTCCTTAAAAAAATGAGTTTTTCTGCTATATTTAGGGCAATGCTGACCTTATTTCTCACTCATTTAGGTAGATGGAACAAGTCAAGCTACATAGCCTGCAGATTTCTCCCATTGCTAACAAAATGTAGCACATTATTTTACCCTAACAATTGTTTTAGAAGCAAGCTGAACAACATCTATGATTAGACAATAATTTAGAAGTTTTAATCAGAATTAAATAATAATAATACTAATAAACCTACCACAGCAGCCTGAGAAGTCACTTAAAGTCAGTAGTTTGTCAGTTCAAATGCACCTGTCCCTCCGCCGAATAAGGCGAACAACTGAAATGTTCTCCGTCTACCTCTAACAACATTTGATTGTGACAATTACCGAAGTAGCTGCCCTTGCAGAATTAATTTAAGCAAAATATGCACGCATATCACACTACTTTTATGTATTTATGTAACTAACACCTAAAATTTGATTTCATTCAAACGCACAATATCTTAGTGTCATAAATCGAAAATATGTAATTTATTTTTAAAATATTAATAATTATGTTATATTTTATGCAATATTAAAGTTTAGTGTTATACATATAAATATAAGAAAATTTGTTAGGTATGTGAATAAGTAAGAATTGGGGGGTATATATGTATACGCACATTGAATTAAGTTAGTTGGCTATTTTCTAGGCAGAGTTATGTGGAAAATTATAGATATTAGCTAAGTTTTTATTTGATTATTATATTATTATGAGCGAATTAATTAGCACAGTTTATCGCAAATACAATTTGATAATCTATAATTGCTTTTGGTTGAAATTAAAGTTTGTATACGCAGAAAATAAATAAATAAAATTAGCGTTTTTATCCAAAGTTTTTGGGGGCATTTACAGACATACCATCAATTTTTATGTATTAACATACCTAACACCTATCTCTACTATTTACATTTATACCACTCAAATCATTCATATCGTATCAAAATGCTACCATTTTAACTTATAAAAAGTGAGATATACCTTCTCATGGATACGTAAGACGGTATATTTGTAAACTTGAAATATAGGTATTGGATATGTAAATAGCTAAGAATTGGGTGATATGTATGTAAATCTTCCATACTTTTTTTGTTTAGAATTACAACATGTCATTCTTTTATTCCAACGGTACAACTAAGATGTTAATGAGCCTTTAACTCATGCCAAGTTTCATTGAACATAAAGGCATTGCTGTGGTTGGCTTTAAACTCCAAAGAATATTGGTTCCTATCTAACTCTAAGAGATCTAAATCACATACCTTTTATATTTTCCCAAAAGCTCTTCAACCTACACATTCCTATCTAACTCTAAGAGATCTAAATCACATACCAAAAGCTCTTCAACCTACACTAGCCTCAACAAAAACTTTAGAAGCTAAAATAACCAAGGGGATATAGCTTCATAACTTGTCTATTTTTTTTTACATACATGGAGAGAAGAATGGTGTAAAACTACATTAATTTTATACGCATCTCACTTCATCATTTTATTGACAAATGGTGGCATTTGTTGTGAATAGTGAAATAATGAGATCAATTGAACCATGATATGTTCTAATTTAAATTGTCAACCTTTTTATGATAACAAATATCTATGATTGCTATCTGATAGTTTCCTTAGTATTTAATTAGATAGTTAATTAAATAACTATTGGTGGCACCCCTTTTTTGTTTTCGTATTTCCCATTTTAGAACTCACTTTCCACACATCCTATGCCTAGGAGACTATAGCGAGGAAAGATTAGAACAAAGTAAGAAAATATGAATAAAAAATAAAAAAGAACATATGTGAAGATATCCAATAAGATAGTTCTTGTAGTATGAACTAGAGAAGAATGGTCCAAAATGCATTATACCGTACTTAGCCCAAGTTTATATACAAAGAAAGCCTTAAAAAAAGTTCATATCTGAATCAGGGATTAAAATAGAATTTCTATTTCTATTTAGAAAACTCACCAACATCTGCGTTAAACTTGAATCCACCTTCACTGTCAGTTACACTTCAAAACTCAAATTCAAATCCTTAACTTCAAACCCTTAAATCCAAAACCTCAACTTTCAAATGCTTAACTTCAAACCCTCAAATCCAAACCTTCAACTTTCAAATCCTTAACCTGAAATTCGTAATCTTAAACCTCAAATTAAAAAATTTAATTCTCAAATCCTTAACTTCAAAACCTTAATTTCAAACCATCAACTTCAACTAAGACCTTTCATAGCTCCAAAAATTTAAAGCCCACTTCAAAAACCAACATGTATAATTTATCAAAATTTAGCAAACTTCACCAAATTTTTAACAAACTTAACCAACTTTAACAAACTAGTTAACTTTGAAAACTTAAGAAATTTAATCAACTTTAATAAACTTAACCAACTTTAATGAACCTCAATAAATTTAACAAACTTTAACAAATTTAACAACGCAAAAAAATTAATTAACTTTAATGAACTTTAACAAATTTCAAAACAAATTTTTAATAACTTTGAAACTAATTAATTAATCATAAAATAAACTTTAAAAACCTTAAAACAAACTAACTAATTTTAAAACAAACTTTTAACAACTTTAAAACAAATAAAATTTTCAAACAAACTCTAGAAAACCTTAATAACCCTCACATAAACATTAAAAAAATTTTAAACTATCTTCAAATATTTTCAAGTAAGTTTAAATTACAAATAATCTTCAAGTGTCCTCATATAAATTTAAACTAAAACAAAGATTAAAAAAATCTTAAAATAAACTTTAAATATCTTCAAACAAACATGAATAACATTTCAAATACACTTTAAACAAGCAACCTTCATAACTTAAAACTAACCTTATTCAATCAAAGCAAATTAGCTCAAATCAAGTTTTCAAATGAAATCAAATGCAATCAATTCAAGTTTTTCAGCTCAAGTGAATCACTCATATTAAACCATATTAAAAAAATCTATCTAAAACAAATTAATCTAAATCAAAATCATTCAAGCCAAATTTAATTTTTCAAATCAGAAGATCAACCCCTTTTTAACAAATTCACAATTCCAATCCTCAAGACAAGTCATATTCTCATAGTTGGCTAACCCTTTTATTAGGCCTTTTCACAACACCCCATCATCAGATTGTAAGTCACAACCCTTCAATTCCTTGCAAACCTTTTCAAAACTTAATTATATGAATCTGAATCTTGAGACATCAATCTTGCTAGTACTTACCAAATATATATGCCTAACATAAGACAATATTTTAAACAAGAGTATTCTTGGGAGAAATAATTCATGACATATAATTAACTATGAGAGCCTTCCTTCATAGGGTTACTAGACCTTACAATAAAAAAAATCTATTGACATGCGAAAGCTTACCACGAAGTAAGTTGGTTGACATGCCCAAAAAAAGCTTGATTTTTCATATACATTTTATGCTTAATTTTAATGATATTATTCTTTAAAGGAAGGTATTTTGCATGTTTTTGATTTCCATTACAATAAATGGACTTTTGGAGAAAAAGAAACAAAAACGGTGCAATTTGGAGTAAAAACGAGCAAGAAATAAAATTTTGTCCTGTCACCTTTCGATAAGTCTTTCGATGCTTAATCTCTTTTACACTTCTTGCATATTTTTGAATGATATTACACTTCAAAGGAAGGTTATTTTCATGTTTATTTTATAGGGCTATCTGTTAGGAACACAACGCAACTGAAATGGGGCGAAACGGTGGAGCTGCGCAGTCTGCTCGCCGACAACGAGATTTACCCGAGAAGACCAAAAAATGACAGAAAAGCTCGCCGACGGCGCCCTCGAGCCCGCTGATGACACCGGGGACAACTATGGACTGACTTTTGGCGGCTATGGGCAAAAATTCAACATATTTGGACGCTTTTTGAAAGGATTCTTGTGGCAACTCTTCAAATTTCGTCCCTACACTTTAAAAGAACAGATTTAGGTTAGAAAAGTGGTGTTTTTTAGTTTTTTTGTGAGAGAAATGTAAGGAAATTTTTAGGTTTCTTAGAATATGAGTAGAAATGTAGATTTCTACCTTTTTGGAGAGATTAGAGAGGAGATTTTGAGAGAATTTGTAAGGAGACGTTCTAGCATTGCATGGATCGGTGGGAGACTTTGTGGGAGAGATATTTGTCTTTCTTTCAAAGGGAAAAAGCTAAGAATTGTGTTCTTCATTATCTTTTGATTTTTTTTAAACACTTATCTAGTGGATTTTCTTTGGTTAAATGAAGTTTCCTTTATGTTTTCTTCGTACTTTGTGATGGGCTTCTCTTACTCTTTCTTCTTTTTTGGAAATAGTGGCATGAGAAGATTATGCCATTATTTTCACTTTACTTTTCTTTTGAAATGAGCAGAATTCATGTTTAGGATTTTAAGATGCTTGTTAGAAGAAGATTTAATTATAAATGTGATGGTTTTTACTTGCACTTCATTTACATTATAACAAGGGCCCATTGTAGTGTTAAAATTTGTTGTAATTTTATTGATCCAAAGGGCGGTGTAATTCTCAAAAAAGTGGAACCACATTCAAATTCAATGGATGGTGACATTCATGGGAGTTGAGTGCAAATAAATAGAGAAATATACTTTGATGGGCGTAGAATTAAAAATTTTAGGGTGACAGACTAAAATCCTCAATTTGGTCATAGTGTTTGGAAACTGAAGCAGAGATGCTAGACCTTAGGCGAGGGGAACGTGGGAGCTCCGAAGTGAGAGCCGGTATCCTCCCAGCCTAGCCACAGATTCAGTAAACAAACATAGGATTAGTTAATGTTCTTTATGCCTGAACCA
>NW_018165393.1:61283-64145 GCF_001263595.1 Phalaenopsis equestris
ATTATAATTTGACTAAGGACCTCTTGCCTCGCTTCCTTGTGGAATCGGTAAATGAGACTCCATTAGAGCCCTGTATTACTTGAGCGATACGTATACTTCCGTTTGAAATTGTGACTTTACAAAAATCATTATAAATATATAAATATAGGTTCATAAATTCTTGCATAAAAAAAGTCGCATCAAGTTTTTGGCGTCGTTGACGGGGATTTAAATCTTCTAGTAGTGGTGTCAAATTCTTGTATTTTTAGATATATAAAAATGTCAAATCAAGTTTTTGGCGTCGTTGCCAGGATTTAAATCTTCAAGTAGTGGTGTCAAATTCTTGTATTTTTAGGTATATAAAAAAGTCGCATCAAGTTTTTGGCGCCGTTGCCGGGAATTTAAATCTTCTAGTAGTGGTATTAATTTTTTGTATTTTTAGGTATATAAAAATTCGTTGTCATTGGTCCCACAACACAAGTATACATGTCAATTAATATTACAATTAATAAGTTTTGTGTATTGATCCCATGAGGAAAGGGCTAAGAACTATTTTGATGGATAAATATCAAGTTTACTATAAACTTCTATACCTAGTTTAGTGTGATCATAAACATGAGATGATTTCCTAAAAAGCTACTTAAAAGCAAAAGTAAAAGTTAATGTGTTTAGTAAAGATGAAAAAGATGGTAGATAAATATTACTGTTCTTTAAGGTTTGTGAGGCCCGTGCACTTGTGATTTAGGTAATGTGGTGGTTTGTGATTTTTCTAGATTTCCCCAACGTGATTGTCATCAACCGTGATAAAAAGTCCTCCTTATGCCTATATCTAGGTCAAAAGGCTAGAATCCATGAAGTTGAGGCTTCCTCAATCCCCATGGCATCTCATGAATTTGTTATAATCCCCTTTCTAAGTTGCAAACCCTAAATGGAATATATTTGTTGTTATCTTTATTTTGTGATTAACTATTTCATTCCTCTATGCAATAGATATGAGTCGCAGATCACGTAATATGCTAACATCCTAATTAATCAGATCGGGAGTAAATGAAACTCTATGGTTAACATAGCAACGAAAAATCCCTGATGTCTTAGGAAAACAATACATGGAAAGAAATCATCTGAGAAAATTATAAAATCACATCCCATAAATCACAAAGACGTAAAAGAAAGTTTAGCTAAATATGATATAAAAAAATACCAAAAAAGCATCACAATAAAATCATTATTGTAAGTAAAACCAAAATGTAAAAACTTACAAAAAAAATTTCTTCCCTCTTCTATAGCAACCAACTCCTCTCTCATACAATAACTTCTCAAAACATATAAGAACAATACAAGGAAATAGGTAGAAGAAACCATTGGAACCTCAACCCTAAGAGATGAAGAGGAAATCTAAGAAAAATTCATAAAACCTTCTAATCCACTCAAATTCTCCTCTCCACCCAAGAATTCTTCTGTGCGTGCCCTAGCTTCCTTTTTAAAGATCCAACAAAAATTAGCATGAAAAAACCTTCCAAAGAAAGATATGCAGTATGAAGACATAACCACGCCCAAACGTGATGTGTTCACGCCCAAAATTGGCATGGTCACACTAGTTCTGACATAATCACGCCCAGTTCTAGCACGACTACACCTGATAATAATATATTTCGTGTTTTTACTTTGTTTTGCATATTTGAAGCCTATAACCTCTAAAATAATACAAAGAACCTTTCGCAAGTATAAAATCATGATAAAGAATGTGAAATAAAAGACGGAAAGGAGGAATAAAAGTAGATAAAATCACGTAAAATTGGTGCATGTCACCTATCTTGCACATGTATGGTGGGGGAAAGCCCCTAGTTTCACAAACTCATTAATATTAAAAAAATGTTCCCATCTAAATGATTAAATAAATTTAAAAAAATATATTTATATCACTTAGGATAGTATATTATTTGAATAGTGCATCTGATTATTTAGATAGAAATTTTCTAAGATATATGATGCATAATCAGCCCATACACCAAATTTTCTTCACCATGTAGTATCCATGATAGACCTAAAGGATCCCACAGCCAAATATAAAAAGTTTAAATAATTAAATAGTTCAGTTAGGCATGGTGTGGGAACTTCCTAATAAAATTGTTAAATCTTTCCCATGCCTCATATATAATCTCCTTCTACATGAGTAAAATATGTAATATCATTTCTAATTTTGATAGTCTTTTAGGGTGAAAAAAACTTGGTATGAATTTTAGTGAAACTTCTATTCAAATATTTTTTGATCTTGAGGTAAAGAGTTAAGCCAATGTTTAGTCTTATTTCATAAGAAAAATGGAAATAATTTTTGATCTCGAGGTAAAAAATCTAACAAAATAGTTTTTGGCTCACACATGTACTCATATCATGTAAATAATATAATATATATGAGTCCAAAATTATCCCATAAGAAAATAAGTGATAGAAAGTTAAAGTTAAAACACAAATTTTATTCACAAGAATAAACATTTTAAAAAGTTAATTTTCATATTTTAATTTTTAAAAAAATTAAAATGCACCAGAAATTTCTGATGGATTCATTGTCTATAAAATCAATGTGATGAAATAGGTTTAAATTATATAATTCATTAATTAGGTGTAAAAATTGTTTTAGGCCTGCATCTAAAGCAATAAAAACCTTAACTCTCAAAACATAAGTCATATGTCTATGCTGATAGGCATTACAAAAATGGACTATATGTAGTTTCCTATTAATTATGAATTTTTAAGGAAAATATGTCTATTTTTATAAATCTAAATTATGAATTTCCTTGTGCAAATAAGGACTCTATCGAGTGTCGGTCGCCAAACATGGTGTGTTTGTGGAAATATATTTTAATATATATATATATATATATA
>NW_018165393.1:64155-84327 GCF_001263595.1 Phalaenopsis equestris
TATATATATATATATATAATTTTGAAAATGCAAGACCAAACTGATCTCATATATACAATAGTTTAAATAAACGAGCGCAATACTGCAATTGATGTTCCCATCCCGGGCAATAGATACATTACTTGATAGTAAAGCTCGATTAAGTAAACCGAGGAATTTATGACATCTGTTTTGGCCTGAGAACATTTCATTTTGATCGACAAGTTCCTCTACCTTATATTAAAAATTAGATAGGGTTTATATTACTTAGGTTCTTAAAGCTCTCTATAGAGACAAACCCCTATAGTTAATTATCTCTCAAATGACCAAATGACTGAAGTCATTTAAGAGAGCTTTCGATGATGATCAGAGATATTTGTCTTCATGAATTCAAAGTTTTAGGATTTTCAAGGTTGGACATAGAAAATTTAAGTGGTAAAAGAACCAAATGGTAATATTTTATTTCTGGAATCAAAGGAAAAAAAGTAGGGGATGTCACGAATCCTGAGGAGGACCTCATTGACTTCCCAAACTATCTTATTAGAAGATGTTACTTGATGTTTCATCGAGTTGGTCTGTCGCGTCAGACAGACCAACTCGAAGTCCTATGGCTTGTTATTTAATTCTAAGGAATATTTTTGTTTTTGTAGACCGATTTTGCTGTCTCGAAGTTTTTCTTATGTATATTCTTGTCATGTTGCCCACATAATTAACTCCAAGCTCCTCTTCAAAGTGACATCTCTAGTTCAAGGTTTATAGTTTGTCGTTCAAATGACAAGTTTTGTTGTTCATTTTCGTTTTCCTTTTTTTTATAGGGGGGTTAAAGTTCATTAGAGCGACACCTGTTAGGATCTCACGGATCCCTCATTCCAATACCCCTACTTTCTTTTGAATTTATTTAGTTTAAAAAAGTTGTTAAACTCATTTAAACTAAGGAGATCTTGTTAGAAACCATAGGTTACCTCATCCGAGGAACTCTTGTAAATTCAAAAAGAACGTATTATGTTTGTTTGTTCTTTTGAAAAAAAATTTAAGTTTGATTTTAATTTTGAAAAAAATGTTTATCTTAATTTTGAAAGTTGTTTTTTTTTACTTTTTAAAATTATGTTAACCAAACATGCATAATATATTAAAGTAGTGTTAAATTGTAGTAATAAAATGACGATAAATAAACTATAAATGTGTACATGTCATCTTCTCCCTCTCTCCGCTGAAATATAGCATTCATAATCATGCATATATTTCAATGTGTAAAGTAAAAAGAACAACTGCCAAGTAGTAATGAAGTCTTAATGATTTAAATTCAAAAGAGACCACAATTCATAACTTGGTGGGTTCCTAGAAGTTTCAAAGATGATTTTCTTGAACAAAGCATAATAAGTTCAGTTGTTCTTCAAAATATTCAAAAGATTATAAAAGTGTTCAGGGAATAACCCTAAACAACTTTTAGATATCCTTTGAACCATTTCGAGTTCACTTGAACTTATTATGTTGTTGAATAGACCACCCCCAAAGTTCATTAGGTTTAAGACGTGCTCAGTTCTATAAATCAATTAAACCATAAGAGAAGGAATACACAAGTTTGACTTTGTAGTGTTTGCAAGGGATTAATTATGGTTTATCTTCCAACTAACCCTCAAATATCTTTAAATTAAACTTAGCTCACTTCAAAGCTCTTAAGTCATTTAGGGGTGAATGTGTAATTTTGGAAAAAGTTATATTAGGAACATTTAATTAAAAGATTAACCTATAACTCAACCATTAGTTTGGGACTCTAGATTAGTAAGTTATTGACTTCCTGACAGTCCTAACATATGTCCCAAACATTTAGATCATTCAAATTAATTTCTTCTTCGGAAGTTTAACAATTTGGATAATTTCAGTTATACAACATTTATGCCCTCTTTTCTAAAAGTGAAAGTGAATTGGTTTCTACCTCCTACCCTCATGTTTCAATCACTTTAGAATATTACTTAGGATCAAAATATTACCCTTTAAGTTTTTAGTCCATCCTAAATTTTATTTAGGGGTGAAAAGGTGGAAATTACAATTTTGCCCCTAAGGCTCCTATCTTCATACATCTTTTAAATAAATTTATATGGGCTTGAAAATTTGCTGACCTATCTCTTATGGGTTAATTGGAATACCAGAGAAAAAAGCATATTTTTCTGATTTATTTTGATGTTTATAATTATTTTAGTCTAAAAAAAGAAATTTCCAAAGTTAATCCATTTAATAAAAAAAGGTAAAGTTTCTGTTCATAAGCAAATTATTAGAGGTTCATCTAGGTCTGAGGACCACTTGGGATAAATTTCATGAATTTTTGAATTATATTTTAATTTTTATAATTATTTGTTTATTTTGGCGGTTAATTAACTATAAAATACATTTTATTTTAAAAAAAAAATCAATTATATATTTTTCATTAATCCCACTAACTACAAAGAACTCAAAGAAACTTATTTTATATTTTCTAATATTTATCTTGACCAACTTTTCATTTTTGGCAATTTCAATTTGATAAATTATAATTATTTTAGTGAAAAATTAGGGAAAATACATATTTGACATTTAAAAATACATAACTCCATCAAGAAAATTAGGAAAAATATTCTAATTGGCTCCAAATGGTTAGGAAACAATTTGTGTAATTTTGGTATATTTTTATGTTTTTGTGATTTTTAATTATTTTTAATTATTTTTAAATTAAAATTTAGCTAAAAAATGAACTATTTATTTTAACATCAATTTTATTTTTCTTGGGTGTTCCTGGTCACAAGGAACACCCCAAACCACTTTTCGTAATTTTCTTAATTATATTTTATTTATTACAATTATTTTAGTACAAAAATCTCATTTATCTTGAAAAATACACTTTGATACCAAACACATTTCAAATGGGTTTTAAATTTTTACAGAGGCTTAATATGTTCACTATCTTCAGTTTAGATCAATTTTTATGATTTTTTTAATTATCTTTTTAATTTTAAATAGATTTTAATTACTTAAATTCAGAAATTATATTTTAAAGACATTTAAACTTGGGTTTTATTTTTCTTATGCTCCTCTAACCATAGTGAACCTACCAAAGTAAACCTCATATTTTTTTTCATTTTTATTTATATAATTATTTTAAGCAAAACAGTGACTTAACTTTGGAAATTAGGGTTTACCATGTTAGGGGTGCTTTTTAACTTTGAAAAAATTAGGGAACACTCCTAATCATAGAGAGAACAAACCCTCCAGATTTCATGTTATGATGTTTAACATTTCATTATTTATGATTTAATGAAGGTTTAGAGTATTTAATTAGTTTTAAATTAAATGTAATGTAAATAATTTTTATTTTTGATCCATATAATTCTTCTCTATTCACTGAGCACAAGGGTATTTTTATTTTTATTTTTATGATTTTTCTACACCAAGTTATGAAATTTTGAAGTTTTTGAATTATTTAAATCATTTAAATAGTTACTTTCCTACTTATCCAACTCAGCGCCAGCACATCATAGGACCCATGGAGGCTCCACGCGGTGCTCTCTCATTTGATGTCACCTTTTGAGTCAGCGCCTCGTCAACCAGCGCTTTATGTTCCAAGCTCTCGTCTGACACCATCTGGTCCGTTGACTCAATACACGCGCGAATGGATGACATATGTTCATTATCCCCATCCAACCTAAGCTGAGAACCTCATGTTTTTTAAGCCTAAGGTCTCGCTCGATACTCAACCAAATCACATGGATTTTGATCCTGTAGCTTCATCTAGTCGAAACGAACACATCCATACGGTTAACAACATATAAAAAACAAGTTCACTTCACAATTGTTGAAACCGAGCATAATTTTAGGGTTAGTGAGCTATACCTTTGCCCAAGAGTGAGGTCTTGATTGGGTTGGTTTTAGACGTTCGTTGTGCCTTACGAAGCTCCTCCAAGAGCCAATTTGAGTTGAGGTTGAGCCTAGGCAAGAGTTCAATCAAGGGTTGATTCGGGTTTGGTCTCAGAGTGGGTTAGAGTGCTCAAAGTGAGGGAGCTTCAATGCATAACTTCCTTGTTTCGTTTGAGGAAGCTTTTGGAGCAATAAATTTGAAGTTTGGTGGATTTTGGTGGAGTGACAAAAAAAAGCCCTAGATTTCAAGCTTGAAATTAGGGTTTTATAGTGGGGGAGTTGGCTGGAATTCGATTGAGATGAGCTTTGGAGGGTCCGGGGAAGCTATGAAAGCAATATGAAAGGGTCTCCCAAAGGAATTGACAACACTCTCTCAATGGCCGAGAGAGGGGTGGCTTAAATAGCCCTGGAATTAGGGCTTAATTGGTCAAGTCAGGGGGTGGAGAAGGATGCTTATGGAGGGCTGAGCGACACAATTCACCAATGGGAGTGAGCCACATTGGATGGGTAGAAATTTGGGTTTAAAAATTGATGACCTTATTAGTTTTAGGCTTTCCAGCGATTAGGCCATCCAGCCAAGCCAGGTGAGGTGGCTAGCTGGTTCAGGGAAGGTCGGGGAAGGTCTAATGGGGTAGAGAGCTTAGCTAAATTTGGGTGGAAGGTTGCATGATTTGGGGGACCCTTGGTCCATGGCTCAAAATTTGGTTCATGGATGATTTGATTAGCATCCTAGGGGTCTTAGCAATGGTAGAGATGAATAGGCTTGGTTAAACCAAAATGTTTAAGTTAATTTAGAGCTTAGTCTTGAAATTAGGGTTTGGGCTAGAAATTGAACTTGAGCTTGGCTTGGGCTTGGTTTAAAAATTTATTGAAGGGTCCAATTAGTCTAGGTGGATGTCATGAGGAATTTAGGAAGTGAAATCGGGGGAATTGAATTGATTGCAGGGATTGATTTAATGAAATTTTGGTCTAGAGTAAATTTTGGGGCAATTGGTTTGGGCTTGGATTTAGGTTAGGTTGGGGTTTTTTTTTAAACCAATTGAGGGTTTAAATTGTTCTAGGGGAATGTTATGAAGAGTTTAGGATTCAAATTAAAGGAATTGGGTTGGTTATGGGGTTCAATTTGATGAAATTTAAGGGTGTGGTCAAATTAGAGATTTTGGCTCAAAATTGAAATTAGGGTTTGGAGGTCGGTTCAATTGGGCTTCAAATTGTGGATAAGTTGATGTACAATTTGGGTTTGAAATTTGGTGAAATTGAAATGAATTTGGTGGAAATTGGGATTGATTTGAGAAATTTGACAAGTTAGGGGTAAAATTGGGATTTTGGTCAAAATTGGTCGATTTAGTCATATTTGGCAAATATATGGCAATTGGGCAATGTGTGGAAGTTTCAAATGATCTTTGAGATGAAACTGGGTTGAAAATGTGTGGAAGTTTCAAATGATCTTTGAGATGAAATTAGGTTGAATTTCGGCAAATTTTTGGGTATGAGGGGTATTTTGGTAATTTTGGGGAATTTTAGTAGATTTGGTGAATTCAGGGTAATATGGCCAATTTGATTGACTTGGAGTAGTTTGATATGATTTTTCAAAAGAATTTGAAGATTTGGGCCACTTGAAAATTTAGGGTTCCAGGGACAATTTTGTAATTTTAGAGAAGTTAGGGAGTAGAAGGCCAAAATTGGGTGTTTAGGTGAAATTAAAGACCATTGGATATGCTAATCATGATGATTACCTTATTTGAATCATGAACCAACGGGAAAACCATTTTAGATCCTCCATGTGTTGATCCTAGCTACCCTAGCCAAAAGGCTAAGAGCTTGCAGACCATCCACATGATTTTACAAAAGAGCAAAGGGAAATAGGTTCAATGATTGTATTTTAGAAAAGAGGAGGAAAGAAAACAAGTAGAAACTTGGAATTCAGCTCAGATACCTATAAACGTCTAAGCTTCATGATATATAGTGAAGTTACATCAAATAATTAGAAAGAAATAAATAGATAAATAATTGTCAATATCATAGTACAATAAAATAGAAAAATTATTACTTTCTTTTTTTTCACTAAACAAGAAAATAGTAAACATCTCACTTAATTCTCTTGTTTTGTCTTCAATAAATTCAGCAAAAATGCAAGCTGGTCAAAGAACTTGTATATTTCTTAAATATGATCTTTTAGATTATGACAAGAAACACTTTTAGATAATAAAACTCCTTGTTTGGTCCATGAAGGCATGCGACCTGCTCATATTAACTCACTTTTCTATATTTTTCTGTTCCCTGCTCTACTTTAATAATGGTAAATCTTATTATATATATATATATATATATAAAACTTAATTGACTACAAGGCTACAATTGATAATTAATTAAAAGTATTAATGAAGAAAATAGAATAAAAATTATTAAATTAGATTCAAATGATGTTTTAAATCTTGTCCCAATTCTTAACATCTTATGACTACGTGATTAGGATTGTTAAAACGACTTTTTGTTCGTGAACGGCTCGTGTTTGGCTCGCTAAGCAAACGAGTCGAACATCAACACACTTTTTGAGCTCAAAATATAAACGAGCCGAACACGAGCTGAGTTGGCTCACTCGTGTTCAACTCGTTTACACCCCTAATTCATAGTGTATTTAGATCCAATAAACATGATATAAACAAGGGACATGACACAAAAAAATAATGCAGGAAAAATAATGATAATCATAATCAATACATGTATAAATAACCCATGTGCTTTCATTAGCGCACATCAAACAAAATTAACAAATCAGTAGTGCACATGCGACCAGCTCAGTTTTAAACAGAATGATTTTACCTATCCACCTAATTTGCTATTTTGATATTTTTCAAGGACTAAAATGAAATATTATAGGTCAAAAATACACACCACCCAAGGTATGTAATGAATTGATTTAGAGTTCCAAAATTCATGATTTTAGGCCCAGGACAAAACACAATGGCATCTGTCAACTTTTCCCTAAACAAAAAAATAACATTTTTAATATTATGTTTTGTAAAAATATATAACAATTTTTCACATAAAACATTCATATTCGATTAAATTGTATATTCAATTTGGTTAATTATAAAAATAACCTGCCAATTTGGTTTGAAAAATTACAGTTTCTAAAGTAAGTTGAACAGAATGCATTTCTAAGTAAGAAAATTTTTATAAAAAGTAATTTTCAAATTATAGAGCTATGGGGCCAACATCAAAATCCTGAATTTGAAGTGAAATGTAACTTACATTCCAAGTGTTGAGGAATTAGGACAAAGAGAAACAGGGATCGACATAAATTCAGAGGAACACACAGAGATTTACAAATTGACATAAAAATTGCAACAAAAATTTAAAAAAAATGATAAATAATAAAGTTAATCCCAAATAAACTGTAAAGTCAATAAGTTTGTCCCAAATAAACTGTCATAAAATCTTTAATATTACATCAAAAATATTTTTGCAATTAGCTTTTAAAAATTAATTACCCAAATTTATGCATAAATTTACAACACCAAACTCTTAAAACTATAATGTCTAACCTAAAATTTACATATGTTCGTATGTAAACTTTTCTTGAAAAGAGTGTAGAACTGCATATGTTCCTAAAGTTGAAGCAGGCAGCATTTGAAATGTCCTGACTCGGCCGGCGCCAACTTCCTTTTATTCCACTTCTCTTCAATTTTCTGCTTCCACTTTTTTTTTTGAGCCTTCCTTCACCAAAGATGAAACATCATGACCTTTACATGCAAACCCTTAAATTACATCTATTTAGATATCTAACATTTATTTTTTTTTTAGTACAAATATGGACATACATAGAAATTTTTTATACAATTTAATAATTTATTCTTTTTATAATAAATAATTATTCTTTTGAATAAATTATTCTATTGGAAATAAAGATAGATTTTTAAAATATATATTCGCAAAATTTTTTTTTTTAAACAGTAAGTTTTCTTTTTCATTTTTATTATTTTAAATGACAAATGTTAAGTTTTCTTTTTCATTTTTATTATTTTAAAGGACAAATGTTAAAAAACATAATAAATTGTTTAAATACTATTATTATTATTAAAAATATTGCCTTTAATAATATTCATAATATTAGTTAAATCATTTTTTTTTGACATTATTTTTTACTAAAATAATATATAATTGAGAATTCCTAAGAAAATGTCTGGATTTTACTAGCCATAAAATATGCTAAAAAAACTATAATATTTTAGATATTTTCTTGTAAAAATAATAAATAAATTAATCAAAATAAATAAAAAAATCCTAAGAAAAAATTTTGTAATTATACGGAACATCTTTAACTTATCAGTTTGTACTCTCCCTCTCCTTCTTACTTGTTAGAATCTATCCACTAAAATGTTGGGCTTATGTGGGCTGACCCATATTACTTCATTTAGACGACACTTACGTGGGCTTTTCGCTCGATAGCAGATAGTTTAAAATCACGCACTGGGGTTGGGCCAGCGCGCACTCGGCCCATGTTAAAAAGAAAGTACTCTTAGATAAATCAATAAAAATTTTGGGTCATTTACATATATACCATACAATTCTTATGTATTTAGGTAACTAACCTCTAAACATTCATACTTACATGCATACCAGTTAAATCTTCAACATCACCCCAGAAAAATCATCACCATCATAAAGTGCAGTCTACATTTTCATGCATAACTTTATGACACCAAGGTGTTATGTGGTATAAATATCAAAAATTGAGTGTTAAACATTTAAAAAATAAAAAATGTCTGGTATGTATGTAAATTTCCCTAAAGATTTAGATTTCACCCAACAACTTTAAATAGAAGCACATTTGCAATTCTTCTCAACCAATGTTCGCTTTCTACAGTGCAATCCAAACCCATTTATATTACAAGTTAGCAGGCAAAAACACAAGCTACAGCCACCCATTCTACTAGCATCTCTTCAGCAACACAAGAAAATAACAATATCAAAATCAACCTGATTACAAAAGCCAGAAGGACTAAGAAATACCTGATTCATTATCATCATCATCATCTCCAACATCAGCCTCCTTCACCTCCTGAATCATCTTCAGGACCTGCCACGTGGTCGGCCTGCTCTCCGGCGAAGACCGAACACAGGCCGCGGCAACATCGACTATCATCCTCAACCGTTCATCATCACCCCCTTCATCATCTCTCAACGAACGAACCCATGTTGGCAGGTCTGCAGAAACCAGGAGTTGGTGCTGCAATGGAGGTTTCCCTGTGAGAAGCTCCAGCAGCAGGACCCCAAAAGCGTAGATGTCTGACCTAGGCGTCAAACGCTGATTCGATTTACGGGTTTCGGGAGCTCTATATCCCGAATCATTGTTGCCAGGAACGACTGGATCGATAAGAAAGGAGAGACAATTATCGGTGAGGCAGGCTTCGAAATCGGAGCCGAGGAGAACGTTTGATGATCGGATGTTGCCATGGATTAATCTGGAGGCTTGGTGGATGTATGCAAGGCCCTGGGCAACATCTTCTGCAATCTTCAGGCATGATGTCCAGTGCAGAGGCTTAGCTCTGGTTGATCTTGAACCTTCAAAGTTAAGACATAAAAGACATGTTCATTTCTCATATTATGACTTGTACAAATTTTAAAATGGGGCATTTACATAATGACACACAATTCTTATAAATTTACACACCTAACGCCAAAACCATACCTTCTATAATTATACAACCCATATCTTTCATATGACATAAAAATATCACTGTCTTAACTCTTAAAAAGTGAAAACTTTTCATGTATAGGAATAGTGGTATATAATGTAAAAATTGAAGATTTGTTGTTAGACATGTAAATACTTAGTAATTGAGCGATCTGTATGTAACTCTTCCATTTTAAAATTAACTGTAACAAGGTAGACTCGAGCTCTGAAAACTCAAATTACTATGGTCTGCTCTGATCGGTCTTTCAGATGCTTTTGAACGATCAAAGGAATCTGTCACAGTACAATTAAATTGCCAAAAAGTAAATCTTTTTAATAGTAACTTTATATGACAGTTCTACAAACAGCCAATTTTTTACCAAAAGAATAGTAACACTTGACACAGAAGGGTAAATTCACAGATGATAGTAGTCTTTGAAAATATATTGCATCAGTTTATCATACACACAATCTGACGTTATTGTTAGTTCCATGTAACAGCTTAAACTTTCTGAAAAAGTAAAAAGCAGTTCAAATAATTTCCCTCCAAAAGAAAAAATGGAAATAGTTTTAAAATCTATGTAATTTTGTCTCTACAATATTGGTGAAAGGCAAAAATAAAAAATAAAGATTTTGGGGTCCCGAAGCCTTCAGTCTTATTTGAAACACATGCCATCAATTTGAGATTCCTTGAATTTTAGAAAAATGACCTAAAACATCAATAGCTGCAGGTATACATTTTTTATATACAATCGACTCATTAGTTGGAGAAATTTTTTTAGAATCAATTTTATTTCTAATTGGCATGAGAGCCTGGTTTCAACAACTCTACCTCGACATTTTGATATGTCAGTTTAGGACAACTCTTCATCCAGTTCACAAAATTCTGAAATTGTCATTGCTATTATATATTTCCTGTACAAGAAATAATATTTTGTTCCTTTTCGCTATTATAATTATATACGTTTTGTTTGTAAAAAGCTTCTGCAGGCTGTTTTTGATAAAATATGAATGACATTTGTAGGCTTTGGTTGCATATGCATTTATCCCTATGGGAATTAAACAGCTTGCTTTGCCTCTTGCTGGTGTCTGTAAGCAACTGATGGTACCATTCACTTAATTTTTACCAAATTCCAAGAATAGATAAGTTTCAAGTTGTAATATTTATGCTAAGTGCATTTAATCCAGCAAGCAACTAGATGATGAAAATTATAGCCTGAAAAATCCAGTAGATAGATTTCACTCCATTAGTTTTGTTGAGAACCTATAAAATTAAATTATATAAAAGTTTTGCTGAAAACAACTTACTAGCTAATCTATATAGTGAAATAACATTGCGACACTATATGTGTAAATATCTTAATCATGTGTTCACATCATCAGTTAATTATATATAGATAATAAATTTTTAGTTGTTCAAGTTTGTTGAGTTTTATAAATATAAATTTATGTTTATGTATACAATTCAAAGTGAAATAATTGAGCATAGAACTTAACGTCTAAGTGATTTATATTATTTGAATAATTAAAGATTAAACACAACATCCTAAATTATGAAAAGCATATAATTAAGTTTTATAAATCACATAAATAAATAAATTTAAATTAATTATATAAATACAGGAAATTTTTATTTCGCAATATTTTTATTATATTGTATAATTAGTTAGGATAAAATATGAAAATTGTATTTTTTCTAGTTCACCCATATGGATTAGAGAAAAGAACATAAATTGATAGTTTAATCATAAATATCTAAATGAATTTAAATGAGTTAGAATTTTAGCCCACAAAAAAAATTTGTCAATAAATTTGTAACCATCGAAAGCATGATTTTCATTAGTAAAGCACAACCTATGCTTATTAGCCGCAAATTGTTGAGATTGGTGGATCCCGGTCCACTATTGATTAAGGCAGCAAATTAAATTGTTTCTTCATTTAATTTCTTCTCTAAGACTCTTCTACAGTTTCCTTAAATGGAACCAGCCGCCAAACTCTCCTATTTTAGAATAGGGTCCAGCCTCCTGTTTGATTTCACGAATTAAAGCTTTGCAGAAGAAATTTGACTTCCTTAATTTCTTGATGGGCTTTTCTATTTAAAGCTACAGGAGTGAAGAATCAATTCTGGGGATTTCTCGGTTATTGCTTTTTTGGTGAGATCAAGCAATTGCAAGCAGCCGAATTCCTTGACTTATTTTCCCAGCAGATGCAAGTGTATGTGTGGCTGACGGGTAAAAACAAAAGGGATCGCAGAAGGCTTAGTTCTTCAGCAGTTGCTCTCTTGGAGAGAGAGAGGCAGAGAGAGAGAGAGAGGCAGAGAGAGAGAGAGAGAGAGAGAGAGTTCTTTCTTGAAATAATTAACGAGGTCGCCGGTGAAAATCCTCATTCTAATAAAATCCTCTGCAACACCGTAAACATAGACATTTTGTTGAACCATGTAAATCTGTGTGTTTCTGTGTTTTCTCTTTTGAGAATTTCTTGTTCTAATTTTTTGTTTTATTGACGTCATTTTTCACAATAATTGGTATCAGAGCCAAGATTCAGATCTGAGGAAACACGATGGCTGGAGATGAAGTGATGGTATCAGGGATCGAGAAATTTGATGGCACAGATTTTGGTTACTGGATAATGCAGACAGAGGACTATCTCTATGGGAAGAAGTTTCATCTTTAGGTACTGATAAAGCGACCAGAGAAGATGGATGAAGCTGATTATTTGGAATTTTTTGGATCGACAGGTTCTGGGGGTTATTTCATTAACTCTGTCGAGATCCGTGGCATACAACATCATCAAAGAGTGGACGACTGCAGATCTCATGACAACTTTGTCGGCGAATAATAATATACACTTGATGAAAAAGTTATGTAATTTGAAGACGACGGATAGAATATCTGTGACACAACATCTGCAAGATTTCAACACCGTCACAAATCAATTATCGTCTATTGAAATTGATTTTGATGATGAGATACATGCACTGATATTGTTGGTTTCATTGTCAACTAGCTAGGAAGTCATGAAGATGATTATTTGCAGATAAATCTTAACTGAAATATGATGATATTCGTGATTTGATTTTGGCTGAGGTGCGCAAAAAAGACCCTGGAGAGATCTCAGGTTTGAATTCAGCATTGAATATTGATTCTCGAGGAAGAGCACCAAACAAGAACTCAAACAGAGGAAGATCAAAACCAAACTACAGAGGCAGGAGCAAGTAAAGGCCTGGTCAGAAAGCAACTTGCTAGAATTGTGGCAAAACTAGTCACATAAAGAACTGTAGGAATCCCAAGAAGGAGAATGATAGCACAAATGTGGTAATTGAAAAAGCACGGGATGCATTATTGTTGACAGTTTACAGTTCTGTTGATGATTGAATATTGAATTCAAATGTTTCTTTCTATACATCTTCCCACCGGGAGTTAATGTGAAACTATGTTGCAGGTGACTTTGAAAAGATATATTTGGCTGATGAAGAAATTCTAGACGTGGTGAGGATGAGAGACGTTGATATTGCACTTCCTAACAAGAGCAAATTGACTTTGCAAAAGATTAAACACATTCCTGAGTTGAAGAAAAATCATTTATGTTGGTCATTCAGTAGTGTTCTCAGATAGCACTTCGAAGGTTACCAAATGAGCATTAGTATTTGATCAAAGTAAAAAAACTGACACAGTATATATGACTATAGGTTTACGCGATACTATTGCTACTACAGTTGCAAATACAACGACAAATTTGTGGCATTGCAGGTTTGGTCACATATGTCAGAGGGGCATGAAATAACTTCAGTCCAGAGGCAAGCTCTTAGAGCTGAAGTTAGTTGATCTTAGTATGTGTGAGTTGCATTATGGGGAATCAGAAGAAGATTAGTTTCTTGAAAAGTGAGAGAGCGTCAAAGGCAGAAAAACTGAAACTTGTACACATATATGTGTGGGGACCTTCTCCAGTGAAATCTCTTTGAGACTCTCGTTACTATGTCACGTTCATTGATGACCACAGCTGGAAGGTATAAATGCATTTCTTGAAGCATAAATCAGATGTATTTAATGTGTTCAATACTTGGAAGGTCATGGCTGAGACAGAGACTAACGTAAAACTGAAATGTTTGAGATCTGACCATGGTGATGAATACATTGATGGTTGGTTCAAGAAGTATTGTGCAACTTCAGGGTATCAGAATGGGAAAGACCATTCCTGGGACACCAAAACAAAATGATATTGCGGAGCGCTTGAACAGGACCATTAATGAGCGGGCTAAAAGCATGAGATTGTATGTCGGACCATCACCAACTTTCTAGTCATAAGCGGTCAGCACTACAGTTTACCTGATCAAGAGGAAGTCATTTGTTCCATTAGATTGTAAATTGTCCGATGAGGTCTAGAGTGGGAAAGAGATCAAATTTTCTCACCTTAAAACTTTTGGCTGCCTCTTATGTTCTTGTTAATCCTGTGGCTCGTAGAAAACTCGATGCTAAGTCAATGAAATGTTATTTTACTGGCTATGAAGACCTGGCATTTGATTATCATTTCTGGGATGATCAAGACCGGAAGATCATAAGAAGCAGGAATAATGAAAAGACCTTGTACAAGAACAAGTCTGGTACAGTTTCTGAAGTGGCTCCTCAGGAATCCAAGATGGTAAGATTTGATGATCTACCAGAGGTCAGTGCAGGATAGTGATGGAAGTAATGAGGAAAGTGGGTCTGGGGCACCCATTCTTATTGTTTCGCAGAAAATTTCAAAGTCGCCCACTCCTGCAACTACAGTTCACAGTTCAGTCAAAAATAGACGTTCTCCGCAGCGTTACTCATCAATCTTGAACTATATTATCCTGACAAATGACAGAGAACCATAGAGCTATGAAGAAATCTTGTAAGACATTCAAGCAAGTGGGAGCTAACCATGAAAGAGGAGTGAATTTCATCCCTGCCAGGAAATCAGATTTGGGAGCTGACAGAATTCCCACTGAGGAAGAAAACATTGCACAATAAGTGGGTGTATCGAGTGAAGACTGAACATGATAGCGATAAGAGATACAATGCTAGACTTATTGTAAAAGGCTATCAACAGCCCATACAGTGGAAGTTGTAAGCAGATACATGAGTAACCCAGGAAAGAGCTTGGAGGTACAAGACTATGTTGACGCTGATATATTTACTAACGGTGTTACTCTTGAGAAATTGAAGTTGTGTGCATGAAGATAGGGGCTTTGAGTTGCGGAGGTGAAGGATATCACTTTTGAAAAAAAAGGCGACACAATCAGTGGATGGTGCAATCATTGTCCCAGTCTCCAAGTGGAAGAATTGTTGAGATTGGTGGAGCCCAATCTACTGTTGAATAAAGCAGCAAATTAAATTGTTTCTTAATTTAATTTCTTCCCTAAAAGTCTTCTACAACTTCCGAAAATGAAACCCGCCAAACTCTCCTATTTTAGAATAGGGTCCCGCCTTCTGTTGCATTTAGCAAATTAAGGCTTCACAAAAGAAGAATTAAGGCTTTGCAGAAGAAATTTGACTTCTTTAATTTTTTTATGGGCTTTTCTATCTAAAGCTGTAGGAGTGAAGAATCAATTTTGGGGATTTCTAGGTTATCGGTTTTTTGGTGAGATCGAGCAAGTGCAAGCAGCTGAATTCCTTGACTTATTCTCCGGGCTGATGCAAGTGTGTGTGTGTGTGTGTGAGGCGTAAACGCAAAAGGGATCGCAGCAGGCTTAGTTTTTCCCTGGTTTCTTCTTCTTCAGCACTCTCCGGGCTGATGCAAGTGTGTGTGTGTGTGTGTGTGTGACGTGTAAACGCAAAAGGGATCGCAACAGGCTTAGTTTTTCCCTGGTTTCTTCTTCTTCTTCAGCAGTGGCTCTCGAGTAGAGAGAGAGAGGGGAGGAGAGAGAGAATTCTTTCTTGTAATCGTTGAGGCGGTCGACGATGTAAATCCTTAAGCTAATAAAATCCTCTACAACTCCGTGAACGTAGACAATTTGTCGAACCACGTAAATCTGTGTGTTTCTGTGTTTTCTGTTTTGCAAATTTCTCGTTCCAACTTTTCGTTGTATTGCCGTCATTTTTCACAACACAAGCTTGATGAGTATTTTATTACTTCAAGTAAAGCATACTTACCAACATCCTAATTATGAATTTCTCATCCCTAAAGCTAATTCGAATAAGAGATATGTGAAGAAACATAATACAAATACAAGACATTGCAGCTTGACTTAAAACACTTGAGATTGAAATATCTAAATCATTTATGATGCACCACATTCTAATAATTTTCTCATAACAATATGCTCCCTTCAAAATATATTATAACATATATAAGAATAAATGATCGACCATTAGATGATCCGATTAGGAGAGTAGATGTTTTAGATTCGACTTGTGTTAAGAAAGGCAGAGATAGACCTAGGAAGACTTTGGCTTCTTGTATTAAAAATGATCTTAATTTACTAGAACTAAATGATAATATGACACTAAATAGGACGCAATGGAGAAAAAGGATTCATGTAGCCGACCCCACGTAGTGGGATTAAGGCTTTGTTGTTGTTATTGTTGTATATAAGAATAAATGATCAATTAATGAGCTGTCGATCATGTGTATTCTAGAGGAAAGGTCAATTATGAAAGTAAGATATTTAATGTTTGTTACACGAAAGAACTGAGCCAAAGTCAAGTCTAAAAAGAAAGAAAAGAATAAAATATCACCCTAAGATGAATAAAAAAAAATCATGTGTTCCTTCTATAAAAAGAATAGACATAAAATAGAATTGTATCAAAGTTAAGAACTAGCTGATAAAAAACAAAAAAAAATCTCACTTGTCAATCTGAATCTAATATGATTGTTATTGTTTATAACATATGATGCACTAATTTTAATTTTAGGAAATATATTTATTATAGCATATAAAATATACAAATCCTAAGAAAATTAAAGTGAAGTAATCAGCACAACTATTTGATGACCCGTATGTGCTAACATGTAAAAGTTATTATGATATTTTATTTAAAACTTAGTGGTGTTTTTATTTAGAAATCAGAAAAAAAAAATTTGTATACCAAGATTTTCTAAGAATTTAATTTTAGTATCTAGACCTATGTTTTTTAGATTCTTCTTTTTAAGAAATTATATTTTCCTACATTATCAATCTGAACTTATTCAGAATAATATTTTATGAAGTGATCTATATTCAAGTTGATAAAAAAATATATGTTAAAATAAAACTGCCTCATGTTATGACATTTGAGAGTGGAACATATCTAAATAAATAGAAAGAAGTTAGTGAATAAAAGAGTGTTTCACAGTTTAAAAATTCATTGATTTTGAAACAAGTATAAATTGCATAAAAAGCAAACAGACAAGTAAATCAAAAATGAGTATCAAAAGAAATACAAATATATTGACAATTATATATATATATATATATGTTTTAAGTTGTTATATTTAGATTAAATTAGATTTAATTCCCAAAGGAATAGAAATATATGATGAACAGTAATATATATATATGTATCTTGCGCTTCACCGTTTCGTCGTCTGTGGCGCTTCGCTCGACTGCTCCGCCAGAGTTTCTGCTCGACTTCTAGCGTCTAGTTTGTAGGTTGCAGTCGCTGCAGTGCTTGTGTGAAGCACGCTAATAGCCTCAGAGCTTTCCCACATTGCCGCCCTCGCCGGTGATAAGCCTGTCAAACGCTCCTATTCTACAGTGATTCACAAACGCAGCTCCGCTTTCCACCTCGCAGATAGTCCGATATTCTCGCAGATATATCATGACTATGTTGGAGGACATGAAGATTGCAATCTCATAAAAAAAGTAGAGAAAAAGCCGAACAAACCAGCAATATTAAGAAGTCCTTAAAAAAGTTCGTGGAGAAACAAATTTCAACTCGTGCAGGAAAATACAAATTTACAATAGTTGGAAAGTTCCAATTAGGTTGCCCTAAGATGGCGATTATTAAGAAGGTTTTTGAAGATTTCAAACTGGTTGGAGATTGACAGGCAGGTCATTTCGACGGAAGACATGTTATGATACAGCTGAGCATAGAAAAAGATTACACAAGGATTTTCTCAAAGAAATTCATCACAATTAATGACAAATATATGAAATTGCTCAAATGGACCCCTAATTTTGATCCCAGTCAAGAACTCTTAATTGTACTTATCTGGTTCTTATTACCTGAACTCAAGCTTCAATTCTTTGATCTATCTATCTTATATGTAATTGAGACTATATTATCATTGGAAAATCTTTGCAGGTAAACTTACCTACAGTTCATTTCTCAAGGCCCTCTATTGCAAGGATTTTGATTGAAAGAGATATTACACTACCAGATCTAGAAGAAATTTGGTTTGGTTCTGCTCACAATGGTTATTGAAAAAAAATCATTATGGAACAAAAACCTTGTTACTGCAAGCACTGCAAGATATTTGAACACCAGCAGGAGAAATGTTTCAGATTGCACCCACAGATGAGAACCAATAGTCAAAAGCAGGAGAATGCAATTTATGCAACCCACGTGCCTGAACACGCTCTCAGCAAACCTGATGACAGCCAACCTGAGGAGGGAATCACCACAAGATAGGAGTTGGTGTCTGCCCCTGGGATCCCTTCTCCTGTCCATATTATAACGGATAATGTTCGAACCGAAAATCAGGATAGCCCCGTAGCTCCTATTCAGGAAGCATTAGGTGCAAAGGTGACAATTCACACTTTACATACACCACTGGAACCTATTGTTGTGACAACGACTGTCTTTCCTTCTACTGCGATTCTAATATCCAATCAAACCGAGGATCACATGAGTCAATCTTTAGATAAAGAATGACAGGTTTACACTTCTCGGCAGAATAAGAAAGCGGGGCTCACACTCCAACTTGGAAACTTAATGGATGATACTTTGGTTACTCCTGGCAATGACACGACTCTTCAAAGTTTGTTATCTGGCTCTTCTCCTAAAACTAGACGAAAAGGAAGGACTAAACTGGCTCGACCTTAGCTACTTGTTTTCTACATGTTTTAAATTTGTTTTAAATTTTTATTGAGTCTATCTGTATCTTTTTATTGGGGTATTATTGTACTTGGTATGGGTAGGGTGCCTCTATTGGGCCCTCTCATACAATCTTTATGTATTATATATATATATATATATATATATATATATATATATATACATATATTAAAGCCCAAAGGTTAATATATTAAATAAAAAGTAAGGTATAATTAAATAAAAAGTAGGGTACAGATAAATTTTGTGGGAGATCCCAAAAATGACACCCAACCTACACAAAAACCACCATATCAAATGGTTTCAAAAAAGAGAAAATAAAGTCAATACATAAGAGATCTAAAAAAATAAAAACCAAAAAGTGTCAAAATAAGAGTATCAGGTAGCTAGAGAGCGACCCAATTTTGTCTTGCCTCTGTATCTAGTTCTAGAGAAGGAGCCAACTAATAAATTGGTCACATGAGTGTCATTATCAGTAGTAACCAATGTATCATCCAATAGATTCCTTAGCTCGAGCCGTCCTCCGTTCTTCTTCTTCCTCCTCGTGCAGACCTGTCATTCCTCATCCGAGGATTAGCTCACCTTATCAAGAAAAATGGTATGAAGTGTGCAGAATATGTTTAGGTTGTTGAACATTAGAGACAACTACTTGTTGAACCAGCTGATCTTCTTTCAGGTCGAAAGAACACTCTCGTGTCTTGGCATTTAAGTGGGACTTCTTCAATAACGGTAAGTAGTACCAGCACATTTGGATCTGTATCTGTAGTAATGTGTTCTTCATCTGGAACTGCGATGTTAGAAAGAGGATCGGATTGCACCTTCTCAGCAAGGATGGTAGATGGCTAATCTTTAGCGATATTCAGCCTTAGATGAGAATGCAAGCGATAGCAAATATTATAACTGTGGTCAAACATACTACAATGAGAGCAATAAGGAGGACGTGGTTCTATTTCAACTTTTTGTCAATGCCCGTTGTGAATAGTGTCAATCCATATCTCATCCGAAGTTGGTTGAGTAATATCTCTCTCAACTAATACACAAACCACAGATGGCTGGTGACAGCAAGAGTAAGACTATCCATCTTGAGAGGCTTACCGGAAATAGTTGCAAAAGAGTAGTGGATTTCAATGTTCAACAGATGTAATTTTAACCCCGGAAACTTTATCCAAACTACAATGAGAGGGGACTTCGCTTTTGGATCAAAACCGACAGTCTACTTTAGAATTTTCATAAAACGATTGTCGATCTTGATAGTTTTTCAAGAGAAAATGCGAGTGTAATCGACATTGTGAGATAACTGAATAAGTATATGTCGACCATCAAGTAGGCTAATGTTTCAACTACCCAATAGTTTCATAACATCAAACTCCTTCCTAATGATCTCCAGTTTTGGGTGACCATAAAGGAATTTCCCCACAAAAGCAAAACACTAAGAGGACGTGAGAGTACCAGCTTCATCCTCTATGAGAATAAGTGCAGGCTTCCCATTTTTTTTTCAAGTTTTTTAATAAAATTGTGATCACCTCCACCTTCAAGAGCCTCGTGGAACGATTGTGGAACATTGCAGGACTTACCAATAGGAAAACCAGACTTTGAACCTTGAGGGGCACGAGCAGAATGGGCAAGTTG
>NW_018165393.1:85152-122129 GCF_001263595.1 Phalaenopsis equestris
TATAAAAAGATTTTGTTGAAGATTCCAAAAATGACACTCAGCCCACACAAAAACCACCATATCAAATGGTTTCAAAAAAGAGAAAATAAAGTCAATACATAAGAGATCTAAAAAAATAAAAACCAAAAAGTGTCAAAATAAGAGTATCAGGTAGCTAGAGAGCGACCCAATTTTGTCTTGTCTCTGTATCTAGTTCTAGAGAAGGAGCCAACTAATAAATTGGTCACATGAGTGTCATTGTCAGTAGTAACCAATGTATCATCCAATAGATTCCCTAGCTCGAGCCGTCCTCCGTTCTTCTTCTTCCTCCTCGTGCAGACCTGTCATTCCTCATCCGAGGATTAGCTCACCTTATCAAGAAAAATGGTATGAAGTGTGCAGAATATGTTTAGGTTGTTGAACATTAGAGACAACTACTTGTTGAACCAGCTGATCTTCTTTCAGGTCGAAAGAACACTCTCGTGTCTTGGCATTTAAGTGGGACTTCTTCAATAACGGTAAGTAGTACCAGCACATTTGGATCTGTATCTGTAGTAATGTGTTCTTCATCTGGAACTGCGATGTTGGATCGGATTGCCCCTTCTCAGCAAGGATGGTAGATGGCTAATCTTTAGCGATATTCAGCCTTAGATGAGAATGCAAGCGATAGCAAATATTATAACTGTGGTCAAACATACTACAATGAGAGCAATAAGGAGGACGTGGTTCTATTTCAACTTTTTGTCAATGCCCGTTGTGAATAGTGTCAATCCATATCTCATCCGAAGTTGGTTGAGTAATATCTCTCTCAACTAATACACAAACCACAGATGGCTGGTGACAGCAAGAGTAAGACTATCCATCTTGAGAGGCTTACCGGAAATAGTTGCAAAAGAGTAGTGGATTTCAATGTTCAACAGATATAATTTTAACCCCGGAAACTTTATCCAAACTACAATGAGAGCAAACTACAATAAGAGGGGACTTCGCTTTTGGATCAAAACCGACAGTCTATTTTAGAATTTTCATAAAACGATTGTCGATCTTGATAGTTTTTCAAGAGAAAATGCGAGTGTAATCGACATTGTGAGATAACTGAATAAGTATATGTCGACCATCAAGTAGGCTAATGTTTCAACTACCCAATAGTTTCATAACATCAAACTCCTTCCTAATGATCTCCAGTTTTGGGTGACCATAAAGGAATTTCCCCACAAAAGCAAAACACTAAGAGGACGTGAGAGTACCAGTTTCATTGGACGCGAGAGTACCGGTTTCATCATTTGTGAGAAAAATTGCGGCTTCCCATTTTTTTTTCAAGTTTTTTAATAAAATTGTGATCACCTCCACCTTCAAGAGCCTCGTGGAACGATTGTGGAACATTGCAGGACTTACCAATAGGAAAACCAGACTTTGAACCTTGAGGGGCACGAGCAGAATGGGCAAGTTGTCGGCAAGGGCATTTGCATAGGAACAGAGCATCGAGGCCACCTCCTTGACAAGATGGTCACGTCAGGAGAGAAACGGTTTGGCAGGTTGCAAAGAAGTGAGCAAACTTCGGGAGCTGTCGAGCTCGGTTCGTCTGGAGTGAGCGAGGAGACAGCCACAAGAAGAAATATCGTCGGCTACGGGAGACGATTGCGAGAGAAAGCGTCGTCGTCAATGGAATCAGACGATGACGGAAGTAGCGATCCTTGTCAACAACGGAGACGACTGGTTGCACTCGACTTCAACAAGAGAGACAGGGAGCTGCAGCTACGTAAACGTCGTCGAGAGAGACGCCGAAGAGAAGCGATGGAGCCGATAGAATCACCGCCGGGAATTGCCATGGGGCAAAACTCTAACAGAGCGTGCCGCTATATATATATATATATATATATTTGTTGTCCGAATATAGACTATTATAATCCAAAATAATCCATTAACTTTCATTGATAATTACACTACATATATACTTTTTCATAATAAAAATAAAGCATTTGATGTATTTAAGATTTTTAAGCCAGAAGGAAAAAAAGATATATAAGAAAATAAGCCAAAACTGTGAAGCTTAATAAAAGTGGTTATTATATGAGATATAGTGAAGATGGTCAAATGATTGGCCTTATACAAAGTTTCTTCGAGAGAATACAATTGTTATCAATTACTTTTTAGTTGGCTCACTTGATTAAAATGGTATAGCTGAGAAAAAAAAACAAACATTGATGGACAAGTTGAGAAGCATGATTATCACCACTAAATTGTCTAAATTCTTTTGAAATGAAGCACTAAAGATGACCATGTACACATTAAATCCTGTTGCAACCAAGAATGTTCCTAAACACTTTCTGAATAATGAAAAAGATTAGAAACTAAGCTTATGACATATGCATGTATGGAGATGCCCATGTGAATTGAGAGTTATAATCAACGTGAGAAGTTGAACCCAATGATTATTAGTGAATATTTTATTAGATATACTGAGAGGCCTAAAGGTTACAAATTTTATTCTCTATCTAATTGTACTAGAATTATAAAATCAAGAAAATATTTTATTGAGAATTGTCTGTAAGTAGGGGTAATCATTTACAGTATTTAGTTTCTAAAAAGGGATAAATTAATGCACAACCTTCCAACTTTTAGTATTAAACGACCCGAAGTTGAGACTTCATGAGCTACTAAAAATAAATCAAAAGATCAATTGTTCATGAGTTATTAGATACAAGTGAGTAAATAACTTCACAAGAGCAATTTGTTATAATATTAAGATCTACTACGAAATAGAGATCAACAATTTCTAATGACTATGTTATGCATGTACAAGAATTTAACAACAAGATTGGAGTTAAAATAGTACTTAAATATTTCCAAATGATAAGTAGCAAAGAATCCATTTTATGGTTTCATATCATGAAAAACGAGATGAATTTCATGAAGCCTAATGGAGTCTAGTATCTAGTTGAGTTGCTTGGAGATGCAAGAGCCATAAGTTGTAAATGAGTGTAATAGAAAAAGAGGGGCTTATTAGGTAACATACAGAAATACAAAATAAGATTTCTTACTAGGAGATTCACCAAAAATAAATTAATTAATTACAAAAAGATTTGTTTTTGTATTTAAGATATATTCCTTCAAAATTGTCATAATAATTTTTATGCATTTTGACATGGGGCTACGACAAATGGATATGAGGATTATACTGTTCAATTGAGATCTAGAAAAGAAGATTCACATAAATTATCAAAATGATTCTTTTAATGTACGAGAGATAACTATATATGGATTATAACAAACCTCTTCTCAATAGTATTTAAAATTTAATAATGCGATCTTTATATTTGTATTTGTAAAGAACATAAATGATCAATGCACATACCAAAAAATAAGAAGCAAAATTTATTTTATGATTCTGTGTATAGATAAGATTTTACTTACAACCAATGATAAAAATTACAGCCACTGATAAAAATTTATTACAAGGGATGAAAAAATTCTACAAAAAAAATTTGACACAGAAAAGTGGCAATACCTCTTATATCATTAGCATTAAGATTCAGAGAGAGATATTTTAATATATTTTAGTTCTGTCTCAAAAGGCCTATACCAAGAAAGCCTTGAAAATGTCTAGGATGAAAAATTGTTAACAAAGCATATCTACATTATCAAGGGTCAAGAGTCACGAATTAAGTTGGAGTCTCTGCCTAAAAAACTACCTTTGAAAGAGAGAAAATGAGAAATCCCATATGCTTTAATTATTAGTAATTTAATGTATCTTTGGGTTTACACAAGGCCTGACATGGCATTTGCAGTTGTGATGTTAGATGGATATCATGGCACTAAAGATTTGTCGGACATGGAATTTTCTCTTTTGGACTTGAATCTTTCTCTATATGTATTCCTATTCAGATTTATTTTCCTGCTTTCAACATTCAAAGCATAACTTACATTCACCATTTGCTGCCTTCTTGCGAACTTATTCATTCAGCACTAACCCCATGAAATCGTCGAAGTTCAACTTCATATTAACAGAAGAGTTACTCTCCGTCGTGATCAATCCATCTTAGTTATCCGGTAATAAAGATGGAATTAACTTTATCCCGACCTCATCATCAAATTTAATACCCACCGAGCACATTTGACTAGTCACGGTGCTGAAATTGTAAAAATGTATAGCCACCGAAGAGTCTTCTGCTATCTTTATATTAAATAACCTCATCATTAGAAAAGTTGTCTAATACAAAAGGTTTTTCACACATCTTTATCAGTGACACTATGAGATTCAGCGTAATTTTTTCATTCACTATAATGAACACAACAGACTAGGTAAGTGAAAGAGGGATCATACCTAGGGTCGTTCAATCTAACACTTTCCATTCTTCAAGAGTCATCATTTCAAACCTTTTGGTTATTCATTTTAGTGGCAAATACAATTTCTTTTGATACAACAAATCTTCCACCCGCATTTTCCAAAATGCTAAGTCCATTGAACTTCTCCACTTTGTATCTTGCTTTGTCGGTCATTTCTCTCACTCGAATAAAAATCTTTAGAAAAAAAAAATTGCTCTAAGACCACTTGTTGGGATGAGAATACTAAGGGATTTGATCAATTACAATCAAAACTACAACGTGGAAAATAAAATCAAATGATTTGAGAGCTTTGAAACAAGTTATAGAACAGAAACACACAACAAAGTAATCACAAAAAAACAAAACAAATTTTAACATGAAAAAACTCAAGAACAAGAAAAAACCACGAAGGCTCACCACTCCCACCACACCAAACATTCACCATGAAAGAAGAAATGTACAAAAGATTATCACCACTCAAATCTTCTCAATACGACATTGAAACTTACACGAATAACGTTCCAAATCCTCTCTCGATCACGCAAGAGAAATTGCACATCCTAAAATCCACTTCTCAAATTTAACCGCTCCTGTAAAAAGCCCTTCGAGAGTTCATCGCATGTGTATCAATCTTCAATCGCACTGAATCTTGGACTTAAAAACCAAAATGTAGGGAGCACCTAGCATAGGTACTCCGCTCTCAACTTAGTTATTCCATGTACTCCGTGTTCCGAAGGTAGGAGTTGAAGGACTGTTGCATAGATACGCTAATTTAGGCGTGATTACGCCGGCCTGATAACTTTTAGCTGATGTACCTACATCGGTCTAGCACAGTTACGCCATGTGCTTAGTGCTCCTAGCGCTCCTGGGAGCTTCCTTGCGCTGCTATGTGGGTTCTTCCTTGTGTGGCAGTGTGGATGCTCCTTCAAGCCCCGCATCTCAACAGTTTACATCAATTCCTTAATTCTTATCCCACCAAAAAAACCAAAAATAAAAATAAAAATAAAACAATAGTTTAATAAATCCAATTTAATCTTACATCCAATTTAACCTTACTGGCAAGAATGATTTAGAGCGTTGTGTCACACTCCGCCATCTTTAGAGTAATTGGTAAGCCAACCATTAGATGGAAGATTTTAAAGAATATCATAAAAAGGAGAACAATCCAAAAGACTCTAGAAGATTTCACCGCATTCTAGAGAAAGTTAAAAGGGGGTGCTTCAAGGAGAAATCTAGGATAACCTAGAAAGCTCTAGAATTATGTATATATGTAAAAGTGCAATGTAGAACTATCTAGAAGTTACTCCATTCTAATGTAATCTAGAAAGTTCCCTAGGGCTTAAGGGAGGACTATAAATAGAAGTCCCTCCCCCTCATTTGGAACCATCTAAGATTTCTAAACAACCAGATGTTCAATCTCTCTTTCCTTAATGAAGTGTTCCTTTCCTTAATAACTTCTCCCTATTCTTTTCCTAAGAGAGTTTTGTGCTTTCAAGTCCAATCATTGCAAAGATTTGGCTGATTTAGTGCTTAAGAAGAGCGTTAAAACCGCACGAGTGGCAACAAAAAAATTTGTTCATGATAGTTGGTATCAGAGTCAACATTTGAAGGCATGACAAAGAGTGTCAAAAAGCACGTAAAGAAGTTTGAAACCATAAATGTGGAATCATCTCAACCAAAGCGAGGCCTCAAGAGCAATGAGATCCTGTTGCATCTAAACCACATGGGAGGTCTAAGGAGATCATGCATGGCTTTTATTCACATCTTGCTTGGGTTAGAGGAGGCTAGGAATGACATGGAGGCCCAGATAGAGGATTTAGGCCAAAAGATGGATGAACTCAAGGAGGATGATATCACCGCTCATTCCATGATTAGAGGTATGATGCTCCAACTGAAGGAATCCTTAAAACACCAAATGACGAAGATGAGGGAGGACTTGATGGGGGAGCTCTATGAGGTGCAACGATCTCATGAGAAAGAGATGAGCAGCTTAAGTGTCGGCTTGGAGGAGATGTGTGGAGAGAAATCACTATTCAAGAGAGCACTAGAAAAATCAAACAAACACCATACTTTCGAAGCCAACCGCATTGAAGTGTCAAAGCCTAAGAGTTTTGGAGGAACTTGCTACGAGAAAGAAGTAGACAACTTCTTATAGGGACTTGAGCAATATTTTGAAACCATGGGGATTACAAATGAAGATGTAAACATTCAATTTGCAACTTTTAATCTCTCTGACATCGCTATGTTGTGGACGTAGAAAAATGTATGTGCACCATATGCACCTTCAATGACTTTAAGAAAGAGTTTAAGAGACTACTTTATCCCGAGAATGCGAAGAACGAGGCTAGAGCCCGTTTGCGAATGCTCAAACAAGCAGGATCAATTGGGGAATATATTAAGGAGTTCAATAGTTTGGCTCTTGAAGTACCTAACATGTCAGACAAGGATGTTGTCTTCGACTTCATGGATGGACTTCAACAACGAGCAAAGACAGAGCTTAAGAGGCGCGGAGTGCAAGATCTTGCTATTGTCATTGTCGTTGCCTAAAGCTTAATTAATTACTCAAAAGAGTCCACAAAGCCCAAAGATAAGAAGAGTACTTATGTCAAAAGTAGAGGAGACAAAGACCAGCACAAGGATGAGACCCGCCATGAATCCATCTCATCCAAGGGTAAAAACAAAGGAAAGCTTAATGACAACAAAACTAAGCCACATAACAACTGCTTCCTTTGTGGAGGACCTCATTGGGCAAGGGAATACACTAAAAAAAAGAGCTTTGAACTCTCTCCTTGCAAGCCATCATGAGGAAGGAAGCGATATACAGCAAAAGTGGGAATAATACAACTGCTCAGCGTGGTGCAATCCTCTCCAAAACCCCCGGTAAACGGGCTGCTCTTTGTGGAGAGGATTATAAGTGGGACAAATTACAAAAGTGATGATAGACACAAGAGATATTCACAACTTCATTTTTATTGAAGAAACGAAAAGGATGGGTCTGCAAATAACTGGAGGAGGAGGCTCCATCTAAGAAGTTAACTCAGCGGCCTAGGCCAACTGGCCAGAGGAGTGAAGAGCAGTGTCGGAGCTTGGTTAGTTACCATAAACTTCTCCATTATCCCATTGGATGATTTCAAAGTAATCTTTGGGCTAGAATTCCTACATCAAGTAAAAGCACTCTCAATACCCTTTGCCAATAGCATGTGCATCATGGAAGGCAATCAAATTTATCTAGAGCCGACAACAAGGACTAGTAAACAAGAAGCCAAAATGTTATCAACCATCCAATTCACGAAGGACATCTGATTATATGAGGAGTACTACTTGGCTATTTTTCATGACTTAGCTGAAGAATCAAAGCCCCAAGAAGAAATGCTAAAGGAAGTGGTGGCAGTACTTGAGGAATTTAAAGATGTTTCATTACCAGAATTACCAAAAGAGCTACCATCAATGAGGGAGATAGGTCATCAGATTGAGCTGGAGCCAGGGACTATGCTGCCAACAACGCGAGCTTACCGCATGGCATCTCCAGAACTGGCAGAGCTACGTAGACAATTGAAGGAGTTGTTGGAGGCAGGATTCATCCGACCAACTAAAGCCCCATATGGTGCCCCAAACCTACTTCAGAAAAAGGATGGTTCTCTGCGCATGTGTATAGACTATCGCAGACCTTTTTGATCAACTAAAGAATACAAGGTACTTCTCAAAATCGGACCTTTTTGATCAACAAATGTCAAGAAGCATTTGAAGATCTCAAAAAGGCATTCAGCAAAGAGCCCGTAATTATCCTTCCTAATCATACTAAGGTGTAAGTAGTGCACTTCGATGCATCACTATAGGGGGGAGTAATCATGAAAGGCAAACATCCAATTGAATATGAAAGTCAAAAACTCAATGAGATGGAGCGTCACTACACAGTCCAAGAAAAGAAAATGACAACTATCATACATTGCCTTAGAGTATGAATATACTACCTACTTGGCTCTAAATTCAAGGCCATGACAGATAATATCGTCACCAGCTACTTTTAGATCCAGAAGAAGCTATGTCCCAAGCAGGCAAGATTGCAAGATTTCCTGGCTGAATTCAATTACATCTAACCAAGGAAGGCCAACGTAGTAACAGATGCACTAAAACGAAAAGCAAAACTTGCAAGCATTTCAGAAGTCTCCAGTTTCATCGTAAGCAGAATCAAGGAAGAGTTGAATTATGATCCACAAGCCCAAAGTATTACTGCTTTAATAAAGAAAAAATTCAAAATTTCTAGATAAATGAAGATGTCCTCTATAATAAGGGCCGACACATTTACGTGCCAACATGGGGTAACCTGAAAAAAGAGCTAATCAAAGAATGTCATGATTCTTTATGGGCGGGACGTCCAAGTATGAAACGAACTATAGCCCTTCTCAAAACTAACTATTATTGGTTAGGGATGAAGGATGGGGTGGAGGAATATGTATGCACTTGTCGTGTTTGCCAATAAGATAAAGTTGTCCATCAACAAATAGGGGGATTGTTAGAACCACTACCTATTCTTCAAAGATCATACAAGAGCATTTTTATGGATTTCATCTTCCGCCTATCAAAATCTGAAGAATTTGGAAGCATCCTAGTCGTGGTGGAAAGATTTAGCAAGTACGAAACATTTATTACTACTACTCACCGACAGTATTGTTGAAGAAGCTACAAGGCACTTTCTTTGCAATGTGGTAAAGCTATGGGGAATACAACAAACCATTGTTAGAGATCGATATCCTCGCTTCATTGAATGATTTTGGACTGAATTATCCAAGATGTTGTTCAAATCAAAATTTTTCTACAAGTTTTCATCCTCAAAATGATGGATAGATCGAGAGAACCAATGTCCTCTTGGTACTATATTCGCATCACTAAATATGTGCAAATCAGCAAAATTGGGCCAAACTGCTGGATGTAGCACAGTTCTCCTTTAATCTACAAATAAGCAAAGCCAACAACATGAGTCCTATTGAAATAATCATGGGGCAACAACCAATGAATCCCCTCTCCTTTAACAACTCACTATGAAGGAAAAAGTTCAACAACTTTCAAATTTTTTAAAGTATTAGAAAGAGCAAAGGGAGTTAGCTCGAGCCACATTACATAAGGCTGCAAGAAGAATGAAGAAGTGGACAAACAAGAAAAGGAGGCATATCGAGTTTAAGGAAGAAGATCTAATCTTTGTAAAGCTCCTATCCCAACAATTCAAAACATTTCGAAAGGTAAATAAAGGATTGATACGGAGATACAAAATACCTTTTGAAGTAATAAAATAGGTGGGAATGGTCTCCTACAAACTCGACCTTCCACCAAAATTAAAGATACATCAAGTCTTTCATGTAAGCATGTTGAAACCTAATCACAAAGAAATGAGAGACCAATTAAGTGAGCACCTACAACCATAATCACCTCCTTTGATAAAGATGTTGAAGAAATACTGACAAACAGGGTGATCAGGCGACGAGGGGTACCAAACTATAAGGAGTAATTTATCAAGTGGAGAGGACTACTTGATAACGAAGCTAGCTAGCAACATGAAAACCCAATATGTCAATTTAAATAAAAGATCCAGCATTGTCAGAAGGAAGGCACAATGAGGCATTGCGAGCTTAAGTGGGGGAGGGTGTCACACTCCATCATCTCTAGAGTAATTGGCAAACCAACCATGGGAAAGAAGATTCTAGAGAAGACCAAAAGCATTAAAAAAGTATTAACTAGAAAGTTTTTTGATACTTTTTAAATTTCTTAGGGGTCAAATTAAAAATGATATTTTTTTAGAGTTAAGCATTACTTCTTTGACCCTATGTATGTATGTATGTATGTAGCTAAGAATTACTTCTTTGACCCTATGTATGTATGTATATGTATGTATGTATGTATGATGGCGTCGTCTTCCTCACTCGGCTCTGCTAGGGTTTCACCTGATGGCGAACCTTAGCAATAGTTTACGGCTTCGCTCTCTCTCTCTCTCTCGCTCGTGTGTTTCCTCTCGGCGTCTTCACGCTCTTCATCTCCCCCGTCCTCTGAGACGAGGCTCGTCTCCCGCTCGCGGTTTCTGAGCTCGTTTCTGCTCCTCTGAGGCCTGTCTCGCCGCTCGCATATTCTGCGGCTCAACTCGCGCTGCTCGCGATCGCGACTGTTCTCTGCACTCGGTCTCACAGCGTCGTTCGGCTATTTCGATGCGTTTTTTTTTCCTCTATTGGCTTTCTTCTCTAAACGTCGCACCTATCCTTGAGGATGGCTTCAGACAAATCGTATGCAGTTGCCCTTGTCGGTGCCCACGCTTCAGACACACCAAAATCATTATGTTTCCCTCCTTCGTTTGAGTGGGTGGAGGACATTAAGAAACCTGGTAGGAAGAATGGGAAGTCTATCATCTTTTTTACAAACACTGAAGATATTCAACTTGGTTCCTCTTGTTGTCTGAATTTGGTTAGGAAATTTCTATATGATCATCCCAAAATGGACCTCATTCGCCAAGTTTTTGAACTTATGCACCTTGTTGGAGAATGAAAAATTGGATTATTAGATGGGAGACACATTCTTATTCAAATTAGCAACAAATAAGATTACATACGCTTATTTGCTAGAAGGAGCAACAAAGAAGATCGCATGCGCTTATTTGCTAGAAGGATAATATTGATTGATAACAAAGCAATGAAGATTCTGAAATGGTCTGTAGATTTTGACTCATAGACGGAATCGCCAATCATTCCGGTTTGGATTCATCTCTCTGGTCTAAAATTTCATTATTTTTCTCAAAAAGTATTTTACTCTATTGCCTCAGCTTATGAGAAGCCACTCAAGACGGACATTCCTACTTTTAATATGTCTCGTCCTTCTGAAGCTATAGTATTTGTTGAATGAGACATCACTTCACCTGCTTCTGAGAAAATCTGGTTGGGCACACAACACCATGAATATTGGCAGAAGGTAGAGATTGAAACTTTTCCGTCGTATTGTCTGAACTGTCGTATGTTCGGACACTCCAGTTCTCAATGTCACCATCTACACCCCTAACTCAGACCAAAAAAAACAAATTGTTCCGCTAGAGGCTGTGATTCCATCTCCTCCTGATTAGGCAGGCAATATGACAATCATTCAATCCCCAGTTGTAGCTTCCTCATCTTTGGAACCTCCTATCGTGGGGGAGAGGGAGTTTCTTCAGACCCCGTCTGCCCTAGAACCTATCACTGATAATACATATGAAAATACTTCTACTGCCTCACAACCAACTCATCAGATCCAGAAAGATGTTAATATTACTCGGGCTCATAGGGATCAAGACATGCAACGATCTACACCTATCCGACCACCTTTGGAATCTACTGATCAGATGAGTCAATCATCGGATGAGGAATGACAGACCTACACATCGAGAAGAAAGAAGAATGAAGATCTACATGAGCTCAGGAATCTGATGGATGATACTTTGGTTACTACGGACAATGGTACACACCTTACCAATTTGTTAGCCGGCTCGCTTCAGAGAACTAGAGGCAAGAGGACTAAAGTGGGACGTCCCTAGCATTTTTGTGTCCTTTTGTGGCTTTTTGATTTTCATCATTTTTGTATATATTTGCTTTATCTGGGTTTTATGTGTGTTGTAGTGTATGAGTTGGGCTTTCTTTTACGTCCTCTCATACAACATTTCTGTATCTTTTTCGTATTAATATATTTTCCCTCGGGCTTCATATATATATATGTATGTATATATATCTTTTAGAAGCACAAAAAGAGTAGTATATTAACTAGAAAGAAAGATATAGATAGAATGTGTGGTAGGGCCCAAGCATGGCACCCTGCCCAAACAATAACCACAAATAGTTCCAAAACTAGAAAATACAAAAAAAATACATTAGAGACTTAACGAAAAAGTCTAAAAGTGCCGAAATACAAAATATCAGGTGGTTAGAGAGCGACCCAATTTGGTCTTGTCTCTGTCTCTAGTTCTAGAGAAGGAGAAAACTAATAAGTTGATAAGATGATTGTCATTGGCAGTAGTAACCAATGTATCACTCAATATGTTCCCGAACTTGAGTCGGCCTCCATTTTTCTTCTTCCTCCTAGAATAGACCTGTCATTCCTCATTCGAAAATATATATATATATATATGTGTGTGTGTGTGTGTGTGTGTGTAATGTAATGAAGCCATAGGGCTGATTATATTAAAATAAAAAATGATACTAAAGTTGTATGAGAGGGCCCAATATATAAACATATATGTATATATAAGCATCTATTTGTCAATTGTAAGCCCCCTCTAGTCTAGGGTTCGATTGCCCCCGAGTGTAGGGTGTGGTACTCGAATTATTGACTCATCAGGGATGGTCGGGGCTCATATCATAGCCTCCGACCATTACTTTTAAATAAAAAAATACATATATACATATATGTTATATGTATGTCTATATCTGTATATATGTATGTATATATATGTGTATATGTATATATGTTTATATCTGTGTGTATATATATATGTCTATATCTGTGTGTGTGTAAGGGCATTATATAACTTTCTAGAAGTTATTCTATTTTAAAAAGAAAAAATTAATTATTTTCTTATGAGAATAAAAGATCATCGAGAATATAAAATTTATAAGGTTATTGAAAGTGAAAATTTAAGTATTCAACATTGATTATTACTTCTAAATTTTAATATGAGGATATATAATATAAATAATATAATAAAATATTGACATAGAAGATGGAGCATTAAAAAGATACAAATAAAATTAGTTTTATTAGTAAACTTCAAGATTTCAAATTTGGAATATTCATGAATCAGCTGATTCTATGCAGATAAAGTAACAAACACTATTAAACAAGTGACAAAAGATGCACTTGAAGAATCAAAGGAAAAAATTTATATAAATAAAATAGTAGGAGATGAAATAATAATGTGCAAGAAATGATTATAAGAAGTGTTATATCTATTAGTTTAAGTGTAAAAAACTTAGAAAACTGGAAAAATATAAGATGACCCTTAGAAAGTCTAAGAGAACAATTTGTGAAACTAAAAATTCTACTTTTAATGATCTTTATAATATATTAGATACTAAAGTGATTGAAAAACATGTTGTATAAACTAGCCAAATAAGGAGAAAAGAAAAACTTTTAATGATTTTTATAATATATTAGATACTAAAGTGATTGAAAAACATGTTGTATAAACTAGCCAAATAAGGAGAAAAGAAAAATAAGGATTTAATTCAAGTAAAGTGTATTAAAGTTGAAAATCAAAAAGTATTTTTCTTAGAAGACTAAATTCATGAATTATTTTGATAAACTTTTCAATGAAGTTTTTGAAAATACGATCGACCTTAGTGATCTTAATATCGTTAATAATAATAAAACATTTTATTTTTATTATCATATTAGTAAAAAAGAAATTAATGAGGCTTTAAGGAAAATCAAGAGTTGAAAATCAATAGTCTGATGATATCACAATCGAAGTGTGAAAATATTTAGGAGATTTAGAAGTTTCTTGGCTTACTAAACTCGTTAATATTATTTTAAAAACTAAAAAAAAACTTTTGAGTAGAGGAATAGTATTTTGATCTCTATTTTTAAGAATAAAGGGATGCACAAGACTGTGCAAATTATACAAAAATTAAGTTGATGTGTCCTACTTTAAATAATGAGATATGGTAACTAAATATATGTTAAGATGTGATACAAAGATTTCTCATAATCAATTTAAATTTATGTTAGGCATGTCTAATATGGAAGTAATACATTTATTGAGAGGTTTGATGGAGAAGTATAGAAAGAATTAGGAGGATCTACATATGATTATCATTGATTTAGAAAAAAGCTTACGATAAGGTTCCAAGAGAAGTACTTTCGAGAAATCTAGAGAAAAATAGAGTTACTATAACTTACATTCAAGTCATTAAAGATATGTATATTGGAGTTATTCAAGTCATTAAAGATATGTATACTATAGTTGTTACTTCTGTTCAAACAGAAGGAGGATTGACCAAGTTATTTCCTCTTTCAATTAGATTACATCAGGGATCGGCTTTAAGCCCATAACTTTTTGCTTTTACTAGACATTATAGGAGGATGTACTTGATGTATGTTTTTCGCCAATGATATCCTTCTTATGGTTAAGACTAGAAAAAGAGTTCAAGAAAAACTTAAATTGTGAAGATCTACATTAGAGTCTAAAGACTTTTGTTTTAGTAGATCTAAAACTGAATATATGGAATGTAATTTTAGTGATAGTATCTCTAGTGGCAGAGTTGTAATTATGGGTGATCAAATCATTAAAAGTTGTGAACGTTTCAGATATCTCGGGTCTATTATTCAAAGTGATGATGATATAAATAAGAATGTTATTAGTAGAATTCAAGTTGGTTGGTTGAAGTGGAGGAATGCATCGGACCTATTGTGTGATAGGGAAGGATCACATAGACTTGAAGGAAAATTTTATAAAATGGCGGTGAGACCTACAATACTCTATGGCGCAGAATGTTGCCCCTTAAAAGTGAAGCATAACACAAGGCTAAGTGTTGCTGAGATGAAAATGCTTAGGTGGATGAGTGGCTTGACATTTAAAGATAAAATGTGAAATGAATATATGAAATATACTTAAACTTCGTATTAAATGTTTGTAAATGCTTGCATTTTTCTACGAAAATATTATGGTTTGAGGAAGGTTCTAGTGTTGTTTTACAGGTTGCAGCAGAAAGAGGATCGAGCAGGATTTAAACAAATTGGAATGGAGAAAGATGTGATATGGCGCCTCGACGCAATTCCATTCCCAAATTGAGCATATTCCTGAGTGTAAGGAAAGTTGACGCTTCTCCTTTGGCGCCTAAGCGTTGCCACCGGAGCCATGGCGCCGATCCTTCATAAAATTTTTTTCAAGTCAGTGGCACCTAGCTGCCAGAATCGTAAATTTGACAGTTTTGGCAGTTTAGAATTTGATTTCATGGGAAGAAATACAAAAAGGTTGGAAGACGAATTTATTGTGGCTTTTTCATCATTTTTATTCAGACATTTCTATGAGAGAATTTGGAGGAGAAGGTCACACATCTTGCAAGGAGATTAGGAGAGAAGAAAAGTGAGTGTTTTTGAGAATTGAGAGAGTTTATTGCTCGCTATTGAAGACAACTTTATCCTGTTTTATTGTGAAGAAGAAAAGTACAATTAAGTTATATTTTATTCAGGATTTCTTAAGAAAAATTTTGATCCTTGACAGAAAATTTTGCTATGTAATTCTCGATTGAAATAGTTTCCAAGAAAGCACAAATTCAGGTGGTTGAGACCATTTACTATAATAAGAATTTACCATTTCAGAGTGGTTGATATTGTTGATCATATTAGTGGAAGGGAGTTCAAGGTAAATGGACAACGATTACAATTTTAATTAGGGGAAGAAAAACTTGAACTTTTTGAAGCTTTGAGTTTGAGTCAACACATCTAGAATATGTCGGGCTAAGGACACTCACTTAAACGCTTCTTGGGAGACAACCCAAGTTTACATTTGTGATTGCTGCTTTATGTTTTCATTTTCTTGTATTTATTATGTTGTGTTTTCAATATTGGTTGCTTATCTTTCATTTGTCAGTGTTGTTTGAGGTGATTTGTAGTGAAATTATTGTGTAGTTGGAATTATTTTGTGAAATCAGATGAATTGGGCTAAAGTTAGTCTGTCGCCTAGGCGCGTCCCTTGGGCGGCTGAGAGCCAATTGCTCGATTTTAGACACCACCATCGCAGCACTGGGGGGTGCTGCATTTGAGTCATGTGCTTAGTTGGGCACCTATGCACTGCCCTTTGGGCGCCAAGGGGCCACTTGCTCTGTAATGCAACACTTAGGTGTTGTTATCACAACATTGGGGCACCACACAACTCCTATTTTTGATCTATTTAGATGCTTCCGCGCCAGCATCCCAGTGCCTAGGCGCCCAGATCTGTTTAAAAGCAAAAATTATCGCTTTTGAGCTCATTTCATCTTTGCCTTTTCGCTTGTATGCTTCTCCTTCTTCATTAGAGCATCATAGGGCATCCAGAATCTTTTGATTTTCTCTTGATACAGGGGTTTCAAAGGGTAGATCTTACATTTCTAAGGTAAATCTTGCATTTTTTTCTAAGGTAAATCTTGCATTTCTAAGGTAAATATTGCTCTCCTTTTCCCTTTTCTTTATTTGGCAATTTTTGAGATTTTAGCTTGAGACCTTGGGTTGGGTTGATGATTTTTTAAGTCTTTAGCTTGACATCTTGATTTTTCTATGATTTAATCATTCAAAGCGTAAAAACTTGCATTTTGATCTTCGCAACCCTTGCTAAACTCATCAATTATTTGTAATTTTCATCATTTATCCATGGCGCCCAAGACTAACAGTGGAAAAATGTAATTCAAACTTTGATAGCAAGAGATTCATTAGCTCAAAAGTAAAAGAACAATATAACGATTTCTTGGTGTCAAAGAAGTTAATTCCACAGAGGATATTGCGAATCCATGAGGTGTTTTGGGATCTATGATCGATAAGAGAGGTTGGGAGTAGTTTTGCTTCAATACTAGCATTGCGGTGATTCCTATTGTACGGGAATTTTATGCGAACTTTGTCTGAGGCATCAACTAATTTCATCTTTGTTTGAGGGAAGCAAGTTCATTTCTCTTCTTACAAAATTAATGCTCTTGTACTCATTGCGAGATTGTCCTAATAGTTTCTACTACCAACTTATTCTTGTAAATTCCAATTTGGTAGAAATTTTGAACTTTTTGGCTGCTGGGAATGGAGCTTGGAACTAAAAAATGATTAAAAATTAATTTCCCTTCGGCTTTGACTTTTGTTTCTAAGGTTTGGCATTATTTCATATCCGTCAAGCTTCTTCCCTCGACAAATTTGAGTGAGGTTACTAGAGATAGGACTGTTTTGAATTTTAGTATTTAAACTGGAAAAAATATTGATGTAGGATCTCTTATTCACCATTCCATTTGTTATATGACAAAAGAGGGTCTACAATCAATCTAGGTCACCCTTCTACTGTCTTCACCCTGTGTCAAAATACTGGTGTTGCTTATGAGAGTTGGGAGGAGTAGCTCCAACCACTGAAACCTATTTCTAAACGAAATATTGGAATTTATAATCTACATGAGGCATTATGGAGAGGAGAAAGTTTCTCCCTACCTTCTTCTACCCCTTCGACTTGAAGATGATACTGCGATTATACAAGCAGAGATGTATGATTTGGCTGATCGGGTGGCGCATATAGATTGGCAAAATAAAAGCCAATTCGATCATATTGCCAATTTTTAGGCCGCTCAGTTGGAGATATATAGGAGAAATCAACGGTTAGAAGATGAGAACCCAATTATTTTTCCTGCTTAGTCTCCTTATTTGCCTTATGAGAACACCCGCCAACCTATGGAAGAAGACTAGGAGGAATAAGAAGGAGAAGAAGAAGAAGAAGAAGAATGAGATGAAAGGGAAGATGTGTGACGTGGCTTCTAGTTTGGATTTCTTAGTTGATTTGAGTTTTTTGAACTGTTGGCTGTCTTGATTCACTTGATTGTTACTGATATTGTTTGTAGTTTTTATTGATATTATTATATTATGTTGTTTGTATTAAGTGAATTGTATTGTGATGTGGTACTTTATTTTGGTATTTAAGTTTATGTTACATTTGAATTTTTATCTATTGTATCTAATTTGAATTGCTCTGATGTAATTAAGTTTCATAGTTTATATTGTTCTATATGTTATTTTTGTTATACACTCATTATTTAGTTGTTGAGCTGTACATGTTTTATATGCTATCGTGATATCTTCCCTCGTGTTCATTTATGTAAATGCTTGTGCTACGGTTTTTTTTTTTTTTTTTTGATTAATGACACGTTCCATTTTTTGTCCCTTTGTAAACCAAGTCTTAGCATTTTATTTTTTTTGACATAAGTAAGGTTAAATGGGTATGAATTTGAGACTAAAACAATCTTAATAGAAGAAGATACATAGTTAAATGACATTTAGACTCTTTTAAATTAAACTAAACTAGTTGTAGAATGATCTTTGAAATTCAACAAATGATTATTTAATCAACATATTTAATTCTTAAAAAGATTTGGTAATTTATTAAGTTAATTGTAGATAGATGTGTATCTTCTCAAAAAATTAGCGTCCATATAATTTGAATTCTTTGTTAACAAGTTATAACTTATAAATCTTGAATTAGAAAAAAATGTTGGAGTATTTTAGTTTAAGGAGATAGTAGTAAGATTCAAAATCATTGAAAGACTAATTCAGATATAGTAATCTTCTAGTATGTGAAAAAAAAAAAAAAATTACCTAAAAGAAAATGAGATTGAAAATATTCATCTTAAAGAGAGAAAGAGAAGGAAAAGAAAAAGTTTAGAATGAAAAAGATCGAGGAGAAGCTTGAGAAAAAGCCTTCGCAAATATTGGTTTTGCTACTATTTCTTTTAAATTGAAAAGTAAATAACATTATTTATTTAATTATGTTTATATGTTTATGAATTATTAGCAGATCAGATCACATTACGGAGGACTAAATTTTTAAAATTTTGATATCAAGATTGAATTATCTTAGCGTTTATTAAATCCTTTGAAATGAATATGATGTTAAATTACAATTAAAGAGTTCAATGTTTCTTGAAGCACATGCGTCGAAATAATTCAATAGAGGTTTTTTTTTACAAACTTTGCATCATTGGAAGTTTGATTGTAGGTGATCAATTATAAAAATTCATTTCTATTATGTTTAACAAGATTAATTGTTTAAATTTTGTTGTTATTTGGGGACAAGTAACCTTTAAGTTTGAAGGATTTTGACGTGTCCTTAAACTTCATATTAAATGTTTGTAAATGTTTGTAAATGTTTGCATTTTTCTATGAAAATATTATGCTTTGGGGAAGGTTCTAGTGTTGTTTTGCACGTAGCAACAAAAAGTGGATCGAGCAGGACTTAAACAAATTGGAATGGAGAAAGATGTAATATGGCTCCTAGGCGTCGGGCCAGTGGTGCATAGGCTCCAGTCCATCCCAAATTGAGCAAACTCTGGAGACGACAGAAAGTTGGTGCTACCCCTTGGGCTCCTAAACGCTGCCACCGGCGCATAGGCGTCAGTCCTTTGTAAACATTTTTTCAATTTAGTGGCGCCTAGGCGGCAAAACCCGAAATTTGACAATTTTGACATTGAAGGGAAAAAATATAAAATGCGGGAAGATGAATTTAAGAGGGCTTTTTTACCATTTTCTTCTAGCATTTCAGGGAGAGAATTTGCAGGAAGTCGCACAATTTGCAAGGAGATTATGAGAGAAGAAAAGAATGTTTGTGAGGATTGAGAGAGTTTATTGCTTATTATTGGAGACATCTTTATCCTGTTTTATTGTGAAGGAGATAATACAATTAAGTTATATTTTATTGAAGATTTCTTTGTAAATACTTGGTTTTTGATGTTTATTCATAATACTAAGTTTGTCTTGATGAAAGTTGTCATGAATAGCGAGTAGTTTTCTTGTTTCTCTTTAATTGAGATGGTGATTGGATATGACAAGGGATTTGAGATTGTGTGGGCTTTAATTTGAGTTTAAAAGTGTTTTGTTAACTTGAGAATTTAATTTACTTTTTTCTTGGTCTTTGTGAATATTGATATTCAGAAAGATTATTTATGGAACAAAAGAGTTAACAACGTGAATTCATTGGAACAGGGATATTGTCATTGGATTCATGCAATCTTCTACGAGACATTTTCTTATGACATTTCAAGAGTATTAGGGAACTAACTTAAGATTGTTATTCTTCCTTGGACTACGGAAAGAGATAAGGAAGAATTTTTCTCTTGATTGGCACTAATTTTCAAATCTAATCCTTAGTCATTTCCATCACTTGATCAATCAAAGAGGGAAATTCTTAACCCCTGATTTATAAGAGAATCATTTTGCTTGTTAGAATGGACCAGTTTTTCATGGCTTTTGAATAGGATTAGATTTGAACATGCAAATTAAACTCTTCAGGTTTAGGCTGAAAATTGTAGGCTAGAAATATTCCTTAGAATTTATCTTGTTCCCTGTGGGATTGACAACCGGACTCAAACCACCGTGCTATTGATACGCGGACTCAAACCACGGTGCTATTGATACGCCACGTATACTTTGCATAAGCCGCCCGTACTTTGCAGTACGCGTTGTGTGTCAATATATCCATAATAGTGTTGGTGTAGCTCTAGAAACAGACAAGATTATAAAGTCGTCTTCGATGGTTTAATTACATTAAACGCCGTTCATCAAATGGTTTGATTAGGAGAGTAGATATTTTAGATTTGACTTATGTTAAGAAAGGCAAAGGTAGATGATGTACCTAAAAATGTATTATTTTTTATGCTATACTATTAATACGTCACGTATACTTTGCATAAGCCGCCCGTACTTTGCAGTACGCGTTGTGTGTCAATATATCCATAATAGTGTTGGTGTAGCTCTAGAGACAGACAAGATTATAAAGAATCGTCTTCGATGGTTTAATCATATTAAACGTCGTTCATCGAATGATTTGATTAGGAGAGTAGATGTTTTAGATTTGACTTATTTTAAGAAAGACAAAAGTATATGATGTGTCTAAAAATGTACTATTTTTTATGTTATATTTTATAATGATATTGCACTTTAAAGGTATGTTTTCTTGTGTTTTTGGTTGTAGGTACATCAAATTGAAGAATTTGGAGTGATTGGAACAAAAGGAACAAAAATGGACCAAAACGGAGAAAATCAGAGCAAATTGAGTCGAACCGGGCACACCGAAGCCATGGGGGCCGAAACCAGGGACTTAAGTGTCTTTGCCCGGCGCTTAAGAGCCTAAAATGACGCTCAGGCGTGACCCTCAGGCGCCACCAGATAGAGAGGAGGGCGCTTAAGCACCCAAAATCGGTGCTTAAGCGCCAAAAACGGTTTTCAACATATCTTCTAAAATATATATCGAATTTGAACGATTTTTGAAGCAGTGCTTCGTGTGTCTCTTGAAGAATTCGTTGGAAATAATAAAAGGGACTTTCTAGAGGGATTTGGGGTGGTTATATGGACGTTTTTGAAGACATTGAAGAGACACTTGAGACACTATTTGGAGATTCATTGAATATGGACATTTCGAAGAGACACTTGAGCAACTCTTGGGAAATTATAAATAAAGCTTGGAAATGTTTTTAAAAACTAACTCTTGGACTTTTAAACTATTGGAAGAGGAGAAGAAAGCTTGGGCGAGAGCCCCAAGTGGGGCGACAAGGCGAGAGAGAAAAAGAGAGAGTGAGAGATTTGTTTATTTCTTTTCATTTTGTTCTTGGAGAGAATTGTAAGGAGATTGCTTTTGTTATACAAGGAGAGTTTGATTTCCATCAAAGATAAGTATTTCATTGTATTTTCATTTGAATCTAATACTTTGTTTGTATGGTTTCAAAGTCTTGTTCAATGAAAATTTTCTTTACTCTTCCCTCTTGTAATGAATTAGTATGCATGTGTACATTATAAAATTGTGTAGAGTGAGAATATATTGTGATGATTTTACTTTGTTCTTCATTTACATGTAAACTTGATCAATTTGCATGTTAAAATCTGTTGTGAGAACATGTAAGATCTGGGATGGTGTTGTCTGAAATGTGGTAGAATCACATGAGATTGTATGGATGAGTATGTAGTCTATATCTGTATGGATGAGAATGTAGTCCATATAGTTAAGTGCAAATAAATAGGGAAATAATCTTTGATGTTTTAGAGCGATAGCTACAGCCCCTTAATTTGGTCTATTGTTTTATGTTTTGATGCGAGATGTTAGCCTCCAGGTGGAGGAATAAGAGAGAACTAGAGTGTGAGTTATTATCTTCCTTGCCTAGCCCGTCTTATAAACTATTCAAACTTTAGATTAACTAATATTTTTTATAGCATCTCTAGTAAGAGTAAAAAATATAATTGCTCTTATTTGTTACAATCTCTCTCACTACTTAATTTACTTTTACACATGTCACTAATTTCATTACATGAGGAAGGGTACTTTTAATATATTAAACTTCACTTTCTAATTTTCACTAAGTATTTTAGTTTATGAGTAGAAGCAGTATTGTAGTGATAATTGTATGATATAATTAAAACGAAACCTTTATCGACCTTCCAAGCTAGGGCGTGTTGTTCTAGACAAGAACTTCTTTTGAAAACCGCTACGATTAATCTTGATCTCCGTGTGATCGATATTCGGGGCTTAATCAGAAAGCCCTATATTATTTGATAACTTGATAACGATATGTATACGATATGTATACTTGCGTAAAATCCCTATTATTTAAAAATATAATTGAAACCTTACTTTTCTTGGGATCAAATTTTTGACGTCATTAACGGGGATTAAAATCTTCAAAAAGTGGTGTCAATTTCATAAATCCTTACATATAAAAAATATCGGGATCAAGTTTTTGGCGTCGTTGTCGGGGATTAAAATCTTCAAGTATATGTGTCAACTTCATAAATCTTTACATATAAAAAATATTGAGATCAGTAGACCCAAACAAACGTGGGCATATTGTATAAAAGATGATCTTAATCTATTAGAATTAAATAAAAATATGACATTCAATAAGACGCAATGAAGAAAAAGGATTCATGTAGCCGACCCCACGAGTGAGATAACAGATTGTTGTTGTCTGTTGAACCTATTTAAAATTTGAACTTGGATTATATTGAACTTCAAATACATAACATTTCTTGTTTAGTTTAACGTAATAGTTATCACCCCATACTCTTACAAATATTTCGCAAAATACAATTATTACTTTTTAATGTCTTGCTTTGCTATGAGAAAATAGTTGCACTGGCATGTAAAGCCTCATGCCCTCAAGCACATAGCCACATCGTTTTTCAGAGTGCCTAGCACTTTTGACAACATTGAAATTACTCAAATTTGAATTAAACATTCCCAGCAGGCGATAGAAGTGCATGTGTTTTTGGTAGGTGACAATAGTGGATATTACTAGATTGATATAAATTAATAAACATTTATCGGATGAAATAAAGAAGAAAGAGTGGTGTAAATTTTGCTTAATGTCAATGACAAAATTGATGGATATTTGAGTATGCGAGCAGATGAAAGAATGGTGGCCTTTATAGAGGCTGCTCTTTTGGAGAAAATGAAATATTTTAGGGGGAAAACGACAAAAGATGGTTAATCTAGTTGACTAATGGACTAAATGTTCTTAAATTAACGATTAGATAAAATTTTCTCTAGCATACTACAATGCCACGCACAAAGCATCATCAATCAAAAAGAGCCCTTTTAAGTAATACAAATGCCTCCAATTATAAAATACCATTCAAGTTTACTCGAGGAAAATAAATTTGAACCAAACAAGAATTGTTTAGAAGCAATGCAAGTTAAGAACTGTTTGGCCAGAAATCACAGGCATTACCTGACAAATAATCATGCCATGCGCCATCATTTTGCAGTAAACTTGTGAATCAAACGTAATAAACAGATAAAACCTCCCACAATCTAATAGGACACAAAATTCATTAGTTATTATATTAGATTATAAAGCAATGCTAATTAATTAGTTAATAATGATTAGGTTTCTCTATTTGGAGCACATTGGGGCATGGAATGATGTGATAATTTCTTCTCCTAAAAATGCACACATAATAGGAGAACTTACCGCATTTCATTCCATTCCACAATGTGCTCCAAATAGAGCTATTTATAGAATACAGGACTCTTAATCATTCTACAAACTAATTAACATTGCTTATTAATCAAAAACAAGAACTAATGACTAGTGTGGCATATCTCAATCAATGTAAGAACAAAAGGCAACAAGAACTACATAAAAAATAGAAAAAAACATAAGAAAAGAGAATTAGGCAAGTAATCATCATACCATGAATGAGAGAATGGAGACTTCCGTTCGCCTGGTAATCATAAACGAGCAGCCTCTCCTCCTTTGCCTGGAAGAATGCACGAAGAGGAACTAGATTGGGATGCCGAAGCCTCCCAACTGCCTCCATATGCCGCTCAAATCCCTCTTTTCCAGCGACACCTAACTTTGTTGCATCCAATCTCTTCACGCACAATATCAACCTATTATCCAGCACAGCCTTGTATGTCGAACCCACGCTTCCTCTTCCCAGCATCTCCGCTGATGCCCGCATCAACTGCTCCATAGTGTATACCTGAGCCTCCCCTGCACAGAACACTAAGCACCCACTCTTCCCCAATCTCTTCATCTTCTCCTCCGTCATTGCCGCAGCTGCCACGAGCTCATTGCATCTTTCTTCCACCTCTTCGGCAGTGCTCTCTGCACGCGCCTCCATCTCACCATCCCCTCCACTCACATCACTAATGACGTTCTTTCCCATGCCTCTATTTCTCTTCTTCCGAACTACCAAAAAAACTCCTAGCAAAAGTATTACCAAACAGGAAGCACCGGCGAAGAACCCAGCAGCCATCACTTCCTTCCTGTGGCTTCTCTGAGGAGAAGCAGTGGCAGAAGCGGACCCTGGGAGTATGAAGCCATGCCGCGGCTTAGCTGGTGATGGAGCAGCGGCGCTGGTTTTGAAGAAGGGTAAGTCGGAGCCACACTCGCGTCGGACGACAGCACCACAGAGGCGACCATTTCCGGCGAACGCAGCCGCTCCAAAGGCAGAAAGTGCGGCCGTTACAGGAACAGGGCCAGAGAGGTCGTTGGCTGAGACATTGAAGATTCTGAGGGAAGACTGGTTGAGAGACGGGAGGGGACCGGAGAAATGGTTGGATTCGAGGCGGAGGGAGTAGAGGCGATCGAGGGAGGTGAGCCCGGAGGGAATGTGGCCGAAAAGAAGGTTGTGGGAGAGGTCGATGGTGCGGAGGCGGTGTAGTTCAACTATGCTGGACGGAAAAGGTCCTGAGAGGAGGTTATGGCCGAGAAATAGGGCTTTGAGGTTAAGAAGGGCGGAGAGATCAGGTATGGGGCCGGAGAGGGAGTTGGACTTGAGGCTAAGCAATCGAAGCTGATCAAGGCGTCCGAGAGTGAAGTTCGGCAAGGTTCCATTGAGGCCGAAACTCTCAAAAACGAGGCGGACGACTCTCCCGTCGGCAGAGCAGGATACGCCGGGCCAGCTGCATTGCCCATATGACGAACGGTTGGCGGTGGATAAGAAGCGGAGGTGGCTGCCGCTGGGATCAGCTGCGGATTTGAAGGATAGCAGCGCAGCGGCGTCGGAGATCGGAGACGTCGGGAGTGCGGCGGTGAACGCTATTTCATGTTGTGGAAGCAGGATCAGCAACAGTACATATAGAAGCAGCGTTTGGTGAAGCATTCTGAGAGACGGAGTCTGTATCTATCGGTTTCTTTCTGGCAGCTGCCGCGAGAGGAAGGAGAGAGTGAGTTCGAATAATGGAGTTACTGGGTTTGGCAAAACGAGACAGAAAGAAGAAGGAGGCGCTCTGCAACAAGCCGCATAGCACGTGAAGGACAGCGCTTGAAAAGTGTCGGACTAGAGAGTTGGGTGAGCAGGGTGGGGATAAAAAATTGGAAGATTTGCACACATGCCATATAACTTTCATGAATTTAAATGTCATTTCTAAACTTCAACCAACTGACTCATATCACTTATTAACAAAAAAAAAATGTAATAAAATAACTTTCACTTTGAAATGAATTTTAAATTAAAGATGAATTTTTTACAAATATAAACTTATGAATTAAAAATTGTCAGAACTATTTTGAGAAAAACTCCAAATTGAATGAAATCTCCACCAATAAATTAAAAAAATAAAGAAAAATCAATATATTTAAAATGTCTTTCATTAAATAAATGTTAATAATTTTTAAATAAATAGCTCATTAAACAAGTACAATAATTCATGAAATTTCAAATAAAATTAAAATGACTTGAAAATTTTAGAGGTTATTTAGAATCTGAATTTAGACATCTCTGAAAATTTTCAATGATTTTGAAAAACATTTGAATTTAATATGAATTTCAAACCAAAAAAAGCAATCATATTTAATATCAAATAAAATCCAGAAAATTCTAAAATTTAAAGTGAACCTTTAAAAAGAACAAACAATTGAAATTTTAAAATTTAGCGAACAACTATCCCAGATTCTATGGTTAGTGACAAGAATCTTTCAGTCAAATTTGGTTAATTGACTCCTCTAACTAAGTGAATAAGGGATCATGCAACCCGAAATGATTGAACCATTGGGTCTTAATCGAATTTTGTCATCATTTCCCCCACTTTACAAACACTACATTTAGACATCATAAAGCACTAATACTGACATTAGGATTAGGCTGGGTGAGGTTAATGTGTTGTGTTGTACTTTGTGTTTCATGCTTATTTGCTTATTAGAAATTTGTGTAGGATGAGTAAATAGCTTCATTTTCTTTATATATTGCATCTCATTTATAAGTTGGTCTAAGTTACTGTAGTTATCTTTACATGTTTCTAGGTTGTCATAGTAAGCTTAAGATGTGGTAACTTTATTTTGTAGAGCACTGTAGCAAACCTAGGTTTAATCATAAATCTTTAAAATATCCAAAATTTCTTTGTTTAAGTAACATAAGCCATCTTAAAGTGGTACTTCTACCTCTCGAGACATTGTATTACTTTTGATATCGTGTTTGATTATTTAAACAATCGAATCTTTGAATCTGTATGGTCCCTCACAACCCAAAATAAAATTGATATGGGCTTGTGATCTTATTTTACTTTATACCTGAATGAGAATTGCTTGTTTATCTTCAAGCTCTCCCTTATAGAGGCTCTAGGATTCACTGAATGGTTTCTCCTTCTAGTCTGCCGATGAATTACATTCCCCAGCCTTCATATATTTTCTATATTTAATAGTGCATATTGTAGAAGAAAATTTATAATATTTTTTTCAACAAAATATATGCTAAAAGCCTTGTATATGTATATATCAGTCCATTCATCCAATAATTTTTTGGTGCATATTATTGTCATGCTGATTTAAACGATTGGTCATGCTTTCTTAAGGATATTGCATTTAAGAGTAACAACTTTAAGTTGAAGTAGCTCTACTTAATTTTAATATAATTGTTCTTGTTTTGCATGGTAACATATGTGAAAAAAAGATACTTCTATCATAGCACTTAAGGGTAATTCCCAGTATAGTTTAGAACATATTAAACAATCACTGAAGGGTATGCACCAACAATCATTTCACACCAAATATCACAGTAACATAGGAAAAGAATAAAAAAAAATTATTGCACCTTAATCTTAGGATACCTAAGGATAGTGCATTTTATTGTTAGATTATTATTTGATGCACTAGTTTCATATGATTTTAAGAAGAAATTTAATTTATTTTAAGGTAGTTTCACTTAAATTTATTTGTGACATAATTATTTTATTTGTCATATAATTATGATAGGTTTCATAATTTATAAGGTTTATAAAGAACCCATTAAATTACCACTACTTTCTTTGAGACAAGCTTGTCGATCATGAAGGCATAAATATTCAAATGAGAATATTTGCATGATTTTTTTTAATATTCATTTTTATAAAATTAATTGTGATGATTGATTATATTGAAGTATTTGATATCATTTTTTTGAGTTATTATAAAATTTATCATTTTTATAAATATTATTTTTTCATTTATCACTCGCAGTAATTCATGATATTATGGGCTTGTATTTACATTGCCAGTAATAAATCATTTTAATAAAATTTATACATGAATTATTTTTATGAGCTCATATTTATATCTTCGTCATCGTCAACATGTACAATGAAAAATATTATAAACATTCCAAATGATTTTATATTAAAATAATTAAATTCATGTAATTTTTTATAGCTCAAAATATTTCATTAAAATTAAATTAAATTTAAATTAATGCAATTAAAGACATCTTTTTAGAGGGTCATGAATATTGGACATTAAAAAATTTAAGTTTAAGAGAGGACCATCCCATACAAAAAGGTACATAAGTTTGGAAAGTGCAATGGCTGGATTATATTATAAACATTTGTTTAAAATTCAAATTTGCTAATTTAAATTTTAGACAATTGATTTCATTTAATTTATTTTTACTATGCCAATTTTCCATGTTTAATTTTTTGTTTTAATTTAATATCTTCATGTACTCTTTAATCAATGATGATGAATGAAGCAAATTGAATTTGGTTTGCTCTTAGGGATCGCTTGGTGGCCCTTTTCTTTGGAGAACTTGGTGATTTCTTTGTAGAATAATACTTAGACCCATATTCTTACTTTTTCACAGTGACAATTATAATGGTCTCCCTCTAATCCACATCATCCTATTTTAACTTGGTATTAGAAAAAGGAAGATCCATTTGCATGGATTTGATTTTAAATTTGTTGATTCAGTAATCAAGTTGTGTTACTTTGGCGAGTGTGTCCATACTCAAATTGAAACAATTAATTTCATATTGTTTTTATCTATGGGATTGAATTTCTTTCTCTTCTTATTTTAATTGTGCACGCACACACATGCACGCACGCACGCACGCACACATGCATGTCTTCATATGCTATTTAATTAAGGATGACGAATGGAATAAGTAAATTTTGATATGCTTCTTAGCTATGGTTTGCTTTTAGGTATGGCTTGGTGGCCTTCTTCTTTGGAGAACTTGGTGGTTTCTCCATAAAATAATTGTTGGAATTGCGTATTTAATTTTATGCTTGGACGATCATGGTGATCCCCTTCCACCCCTCCATATCCTTATTCACATTCCACTTTAAAGATGGAATGATTTATCTTCATATCTATGAAGAACCTATGTATACTAATGTCTTTTGTGATGCATTTTGTGTTTGATTGTGGAGAAGGGGTGAATTTCTTCGGGTCAAATAAATATTTCTGAAGGTTTTATTTAATACCTTTTTCATAGGTGATATGTAGTTAAAAATTCGAAATTTAAGATTTAGAAATATAAATATAATAAGAAAATGAATGATATATATGTAAATGTTTCGAGAAATAAATCTCCTAAAAATGGAAAAATTATTGCATACATACACCACATGCAGAGATGCATGCGGTGTCTGATCCTGACTGTAGATCAGGATGCAATTAATTTTTTTTTTGAAAAATAAATAAATAAAATAGGGCCTACTGAAATATATCATAACCCCGTGATCTACGGCCAGGATCAGACATCGTATATATCTCTGCATGTGATGTATATATACAATAATTTTTTCTAAAAGTGATAAGCTAATATAAGGAGCTCTTCGCTCACTCCGATGTGGTTTAGCTGATTCCAATGGGACCTTTGTATTTAAATGTGCTTCTCGCTCCGCACAATTATCGGCCCTTCTTCCCGGGCGTGGATTACAAAGCTGGGCGTTACGCCATGCCACGTGACGTGGGCCGTATGCTTAAATCTTTCTAAAATGAAGAAGTGGGACATGAATTATAATTTTATAAAAATAAATTTCTTAATCAATGAAACATGAATTCTATGCTCTCGACTGGTATTTAATTTGAATTTCTCTTTTTATAAAGATGCAATAAATCTCGCATTCAATTTTTAGGAAAAAATTTGCATCATTTGAATATTATTTTATAATGTAAAATATCTATAAAATTTGTTTGGAGTGATTTTGAGAGATTTAATGGTGTAGAAAAAAAATGGAATGATGAATGAGGGCCCATCGAGAGAAGACCCTGATGCCTTCTGGTATAACCGAGTGAAGTTGTTTGAGTGAATGCTAAGAGACTCCAAGTGACACAGTCTAAAAAAGTGAAAGTGAGCGTTTTCCTATCCATTTTTCGCATATTTATAAGCCAAAAAAGTATGAAAAAGGACACCAAATTCCAAGAATTTTGAAAAAAAAAATTGAGATGAACCGCATGATTTTCTACAGATATTTGATCTGCGTGATCCCACGTCTCCTAACACCTACGATCATGAACGGTGAGCGTGATCCTCATGCCCGGGTTTGCAACTCTGTTATGACCCACTCTGGTTCGTGTCAGTTCCACACCATAATCACTGGCCTGTACATGCATAGCAGTTCGAGAAATCACCAATGCTAAACGACCAAACTTGGCTTGGCATCTCTAGTTACCATTTATGACCCATGACCTCGCATTGTCGCCCACTCGCCCCACAACATGAGACACATGAATCATGATGTTGTATACTAATGCACGACGACAAACAGTGTCGTCTGCAGACCCGCGACTAGGGTTGTAAACAAGTTGAGCTTGAGCTAGCCCAGGCTTGGCTCGTTCATAATTGCTCGTGTTCGAAATTGGCTTGTGAGCAGTGTCAGCGTTCAGCTCGATTTAAATTATCTGCTCGTGTTCGAAATTGGCTTGTGAGCAGTGTCAGCTAGCCCAGACCCACTCTCGTTCATAAAAGCAGTGTCGTGTTTGGCTCTTTCATTAAAATTAACTGGAAACAATAGATATAAGTTGTTGGATTCGAATCTGTATCAACTCTGTGCAGTAGAAGACGCAAAATCACATGACTACACGAGCATTCATGAGTTAAACTTAAATATAAATATATTTGATGCGTGCTAGAAAATTCGCGGTAGAGTAATGGATTATCGTCTTAGCGTTGCACGAGAATTCAGCACACACTCAGATAAAAATGAATTGAGCTGTGATCACACCAGAAGTTTTTACGTGGAAAACCCGTAAAAGGGAAAAACCACGGGTCCTGGCCCAGTTGTAGATCTTCGTTATCGTCAACATGTACAATGAAAAATATTATAAACATTCCAAATGATTTTATATTAAAATAATTAAATTCATGTAATTTTTTATAGCTCAAAATATTTCATTAAAATTAAATTAAATTTAAATTAATGCAATTAAAGACATCTTTTTAGAGGGTCATGAATATTGGACATTCAAAAATTTAAGTTTAAGAGAGGACCATCCCATACAAAAAGGTACATAAGTTTGGAAAGTGCAATGGCTGGATTATATTATAAACATTTGTTTAAAATTCAAATTTGCTAATTTAAATTTTAGACAATTGATTTCATTTAATTTATTTTTACTATGCCAATTTTCCATGTTTAATTTTTTGTTTTAATTTAATATCTTCATGTACTCTTTAATCAATGATGATGAATGAAGCAAATTGAATTTGGTTTGCTCTTAGGGATCGCTTGGTGGCCCTTTTCTTTGGAGAACTTGGTGATTTCTTTGTAGAATAATACTTAGACCCATATTCTTACTTTTTCACAGTGACAATTATAATGGTCTCCCTCTAATCCACATCATCCTATTTTAACTTGGTATTAGAAAAAGGAAGATCCATTTGCATGGATTTGATTTTAAATTTGTTGATTCAGTAATCAAGTTGTGTTACTTTGGCGAGTGTGTCCATACTCAAATTGAAACAATTAATTTCATATTGTTTTTATCTATGGGATTGAATTTCTTTCTCTTCTTATTTTAATTGTGCACGCACACACATGCACGCACGCACGCACGCACACATGCATGTCTTCATATGCTATTTAATTAAGGATGACGAATGGAATAAGTAAATTTTGATATGCTTCTTAGCTATGGTTTGCTTTTAGGTATGGCTTGGTGGCCTTCTTCTTTGGAGAACTTGGTGGTTTCTCCATAAAATAATTGTTGGAATTGCGTATTTAATTTTATGCTTGGACGATCATGGTGATCCCCTTCCACCCCTCCATATCCTTATTCACATTCCACTTTAAAGATGGAATGATTTATCTTCATATCTATGAAGAACCTATGTATACTAATGTCTTTTGTGATGCATTTTGTGTTTGATTGTGGAGAAGGGGTGAATTTCTTCAGGTCAAATAAATATTTCTGGAGGTTTTATTTAATACCTTTTTCATAGGTGATATGTAGTTAAAAATTCGAAATTTAAGTTTTAGAAATATAAATATAATAAGAAAATGAATGATATATATGTAAATGTTTCGAGAAATAAATCTCCTAAAAATGGAAAAATTATTGCATACATACACCACATGCAGAGATGCATGCGGTGTCTGATCCTGACTGTAGATCAGGATGCAATTAATTTTTTTTTTGAAAAATAAATAAATAAAATAGGGCCTACTGAAATATATCATAACCCCGTGATCTACGGCCAGGATCAGACATCGTATATATCTCTGCATGTGATGTATATATACAATAATTTTTTCTAAAAGTGATAAGCTAATATAAGGAGCTCTTCGCTCACTCCGATGTGGTTTAGTTGATTCCAATGGGACCTTAGTATTTAAATGTGCTTCTCGCTCCGCACAATTATCTGCCCTTCTTCCCGGGCGTGGATTACAAAGCTGGGCGTTACGCCATGCCACGTGACGTGGGCCGTATGCTTAAATCTTTCTAAAATGAAGAAGTGGGACATGAATTATAATTTTATAAAAATAAATTTCTTAATCAATGAAACATGAATTCTATGCTCTCGACTGGTATTTAATTTGAATTTCTCTTTTTATAAAGATGCAATAAATCTCGCATTCAATTTTTAGGAAAAAATTTGCATCATTTGAATATTATTTTATAATGTAAAATATCTATAAAATTTGTTTGGAGTGATTTTGAGAGATTTAATGGTGTAGAAAAAAAATGGAATGATGAATGAGGGCCCATCGAGAGAAGACCCTGATGCCTTCTGGTATAACCGAGTGAAGTTGTTTGAGCGAATGCTAAGAGACTCCAAGTGACACTTAGTCTAAAAAAGTGAAAGTGAGCGTTTTCCTATCCATTTTTCGCATATTTATAAGCCAAAAAAGTATGAAAAAGGACACCAAATTCCAAGAATTTTGAAAAAAAAAATTGAGATGAACCGCATGATTTTCTACAGATATTTGATCTGCGTGATCCCACGTCTCCTAACACCTACGATCATGAACGGTGAGCGTGATCCTCATGCCCGGGTTTGCAACTCTGTTATGACCCACTCTGGTTCGTGTCAGTTCCACACCATAATCACTGGCCTGTACATGCATAGCAGTTCGAGAAATCACCAATGCTAAACGACCAAACTTGGCTTGGCATCTCTAGTTACCATTTATGACCAGTATTTTGGGTGCAATTAATGCAGGAATATGAACCATTTTGATCGGACGGTCCGGAGAGCTTCCCTCGATCGGATGACGTTTGATAGACATTTGAGTACCTTAATGATGTTAGAATTGAGCAATCTTGGTCTCGTTAGATTCGTCTTGTCGAGACACTCGATTCGACTATGAACTCACTGAATTCGACATTCGTCTGATCTCTCAAATATATCCGGAAATCTTCCAAGAATGATTTAATCATTTGATCTGGGCTTGATTTAACTTGGATTGGACTAACTTTGATATCATTAGGTCCGTCTCATCGATTCGGTTAGTTTGACTATAAGTTTGTTGAAATCGGAGCTCTGGATGAGTCTTAATTGAAGTTTGAATGTTTTTTGCTCAAGATATTGTCTCAAGATCAGTGTTATGCCTCGAGATTCGTGCCAGATGATGATAATTTGTTGGCGACATATCAATATTTAAATATATTATTTTTAAATACCACAATATATATATATATATATATATATATATATAGCTAAAACGAGTCGAACACGAGAGAACAAAAGGTTGTTCGAGTTTGGCTCGTTTATAATTCGAGCTCAACAAATTTGTTCGAGTTTGACTCATTTACTTAATGAACTAGCAAAACACCAGCTATTTAATAGGCCGGACACGAGTTGTTTGCGAACAACGAGCTTTTTTGATAGCCCTATCGGCGACACACCCCACGTGTCATGGCCCAATCAACCAACCACCATTTGTTGATCTAGAGGTGATCCTTGTCTTGATCTCCAAAGTGTTCAACGACCGTTGCCGCAACCTGCCGGTCTTCTGCTGCAATCCACTATCGATTTGACAGCAAAATTTTAAAAATAAATGGATTTTTTATTCTATTTTCCTTATTTTAAGTATTTTTGGACGATATAAACTAAATTGCCAAAAATCACATAACTTTATCATTTGACACGAGTCTCAAGGATTTTTTTCAACTAGAAATACTTTAACTCAAATTAAAAATCATCATTTTAACAAACTTAAAATTAAATGGTCAGCTTGACTAGAAGAAATCAATGATATCAAAATTGGTCTAATTCTAGTACAATCAAGCTCAGATCAAGCTATTTAATCACATTTAGAGGCTTAGGGTAGTTAATTGAAAGGTTAAATAAAATTCAAATTTGATGTACCTAGAGTCAAATTGAGAGTCTCGATGAGAAAAATTCAACAACCCTAAAGTTACCTAATTCTAAAGTCATTAAGGTCATTAGTCTTCAAAAAATATCTTATGATTAAGGAGAATTGATGTGGGTCGTTCAATTAGATGATTATTTGAGTTATTCGTCAAATGATGAAATAAACTTCCCTAGGGGCTTTAAATAGAACCCTCTCATTACTTCAGTGGGAGAAGAAGGAGCAAAATTCCAGTGGTGTTTTGAATTGAAAACTCAACAAAAAATTTCAACCTCTATAATTGTCGACCATCGTCGACCTCCTCCCTTTGATTGCAATCAACCTTCGTTGATGCCCCATGCTTATCATTGTCGATGAGCCCCCTAGTGTAACAAAGTATCCCGAACATGGTGTGACAAAGTACCCAAAACATGGTGTAATGAAGTAACCCAAACATAGTGCAACAATGTTTCTCGAAGACGATGCAACAAAGTATCGCAAATATGATGTAACAGAGTGCCTCGAACATGTTGTAACGATGTAACATGAATGCTGGACAATGAAGTATCCTGAATATGAGTTAATAGAGCATTCCAAATACGGTGTAACAAGTATCCCAAATACGAGGTAACAAAGAAACCCAAATACAATGTAATTAATAACGACATATCAAAGAACCATTGATAACTACTAGTGATAACTGCTTACGATCATCATATTCATAGCATAATGGCTTTCTCTGAACTCTGAATTTTTATTTTAACGTCATATACCTACAAGTGATGTCTTTAGTGTAAAATAATAAACCTGAGAAAGGCATTGCAGCCACCAACCGTTGTAGCACCAACTACAGTCTATATAACTAGTTACTATTATAGCTTCCCACTACATCTTTTATGGCCAATTGACAGTACTACAACTTTCTACTACGACTTATATGACCAACTACGACCTATGGCTAATTTCTACCACAACTTTCAACTACAGTCTTTGTGGTCAACTGACGTTACCATAGCTTTAACTACGACTTATGTGACAAACTAAGATTTATGTGATCAACTCCCATTAGAGATTTCAACTACTGCCTCTATGGCGAAACTATGCTATTACAGCTATTGACTACAACATTTGTGACAAACCACTTCTTTTGTAGCAATCAACTATAATTTTTGAATCTTGTTATTTCTATTATCGACAAGAATTTCATTTTTTGTAGCCCAATTACTGTTTTTAAAGCCGATCTACTATCTTATATTTGTAATTATCAATTTTGTAGTTTCATACTCCCATATTTAAGGGAAGAGTTGATATATATACTCATAATTATATAGTTGATTACTGACAGCGATTTTATATATGCTTAAAAATACAAGTATTTAATATTGCTGCTAAAAGATTTAATTCCTCAGTAACGGTACAAAAAACTTAATAACAGTTATAGATTTGATAAAGATGTATATATAAAAAATTCCCAAAATTCGTCCTCATCCAATGCATTGTTGGACATAACCGCCGATCTCGCCGTCAGGGGCCTCAGCGCCCTTGAGGGTGCCGTCGGCGGACTTTCTAAATCATTAAATATGGAGTCTCGGGAATTTCTCGCCGTCGGTATCGTTGGGTTCGCTGTCGGCGTGTCACTAATAGACAATTGAAATAAATATGTAATTTTAATAACAATTGAATAACTAAATATACTAATGAAGGTACGAATCTGATATTCAATATATAAGAAAGCATCATTCTCCTAAAACATCAAAAATATCTTTCTTTAAAGTGTAATATCATCAAAAATAGTATAAAATAAGTATGAAAATCTCAACATATTTTCCTTTGGTCAATTACTTTGACTAGGTCAGACCAATTAATTTTTTTTCCTTTTCTGGGGGTTTCCATGTAAAAAGTCATTGCCTCTTCTCCTAGTGCTTATCTATTATATGTGTGTGTGTTTGTTGGATCTTCATACAATGCTAATACGTTAAATTGCATTCTACCGCCACAAATCTTCCACCACACAATAATATATATATAATTATTTAATTTTCATTATTTGTTTTATACATACCTTCTTATTTATTTTAATATGAAAATGTACATTTTCCATTTTAAAAACTAAAATGATGATATTTCAAGTGATAGGTTGATTGGGTTCGTATTAATATAAAAATTAAAATTGAAGTGTTACATTTGTAAATACATCGGAATTGGGTGATATGTATGTAAAATCAATACTTATTTTATAATTATAATTATAAAATGCACGGGTGATTTCAAAAATATTATTTTTGTAATGTTTTGGCCGCACATTGCCACGACACTCAGAACGGCCATGCAACAAAAACTTGCTTTCTTAGGGCCTGTTTGGCGCGGCTGTGGGAGAGCGACACGACAAGCTGCCGCTATTTTCGAATGTTTGGCGCAGCAGCGGGGGAGCTACGAGTGTCCGCGCGGTCGGTTTTCAACAAAAAGCTCGGAGCG
>NW_018165393.1:122268-122950 GCF_001263595.1 Phalaenopsis equestris
CACGTACTCCCCCTTTCAATTTCTTCCCACCACAGTCATTCTCTCCTCAACCTTAAAGCCGCTACTTCCTCGGCATTTTCATCCTCATGAGGTTGGTTTTTGCTTGGAATAGATTTACTCTAGTTTAGAAATTTGCATATAGGTACCAGAAATTTGCACATATTTTATTCGAATACATCAAATCCTTATTGATATTATAATTTTTTTTTTATTTTACTTCTAATTTTATTAATTTCATTTATTTTTCTTTAGTTCTTTCGGGGCTCACTATTAAGTGAGAGTATATGAAATTTCTATTTAGTTTAGAAATGAATATCTGTTTCAGAAGTTTCAAAAATGTAGCTGTTACAGTCTTCTTTTAAACTGTTTTACCAAACAGGGACACAATGGTCATTTTTCCAGAAACAGCTGTGGGACAGCTGTTTTCACATAGCTGCACCAAACAAGCAGTCAGCTTCCCCGCAGCTGCTTCCCCCCCGCAGCTTTCCAACCGCCTCCCGGAGGCGGCGCAGCTGCAGCTGAAAAGCTGAGAAGCTGCAGCTACGCCAAACAGAGCCTTAGTCTCTTCTTTCTCGGTAAATTGCATCCTGAATCAAGATAGGCTTTTATTGTACCCCGGTCTAGCACCATGGGCAATTTTGCATTATAAATGGTTAAAATATTATATATATATATATATATA
>NW_018165393.1:123250-136304 GCF_001263595.1 Phalaenopsis equestris
CATACATACATATATATATATATATATATATGTATACATACATATATATATATATATGTATATATCACACACATATATTTATATATATAGTCTAGAGCTTTCTATGTTATCCTAGATTTCTCTCTGAAACATCTTTTTGCGGTGGAATCTTCTAGAGTCTCTTAGATTGCTCTCTTCTTTTTGTTCCTCTCTAGAATCTTCTTTCCCATGGTTGGTTTGGCAATTATCCTTGAGATGACGGAGTGTGACACCCTCCCCCACTTAAGCTCACAATGCCCTCATTGCGCCTTCCTTCTGATACTGCTGGTTCATTTATTTAAATTGACATATTTGGTTTTCATATTCCCAGCTAGCTTCGTTATCAAGTAGTCCTCTCCACTTGATGAATTACTCCTTATAGTTTGGCACCCCTCGTTGCCCGATCACCCAGTTTGTCAGTATTTCTTCAACATCTTAATCAAAGGAGGTGATTATAGTTGTAGGTGCTCACTTAATGGGTCTCTCATGTCTTTGTGATTAGGTTTCAACATGCTTACATGAAAGACTTGATGTATCTTTAATTTTGGTGGAAGGTCGAGTTTGTAGGAGACCATTCCCACCTATTTTATTACTTCAAAAGGTATTTTGTATCTCCGTATCAATCCTTTATTTACCTTTCGAAATGTTTTGAATTGTTGGGATAGGAGCTTTACAAAGATTAGATCTTCTTCCTTAAACTCGATATGCCTCCTTTTCTTGTTTGTCCACTTCTTCATTCTTCTTGCAGCCTTATGTAATGTGGCTCGAGCTAACTCACTTTGCTCTTTCTAACACTTTAAAAAATTTGAAAGTTGTTGAACTTTTTCCTTCATAGTGAGTTGTTAAAGGAGAGGGGATTCATTGGTTGTTGCCCCATGATTATTTCAATAGGACTCATGTTGTTGGCTTTGCTTATTTGTAGATTAAAGGAGAACTGTGCTACATCCAGCAGTTTGGCCCAATTTTGCTGATTTGCACATATTTAGTGATGCGAATATAGTACCAAGAGGACATTGATTCTCTCGATCTGTCCATCACTTGGAGGATGAAAACTTGTAGAAAAATTTTGATCTGACCCCAACATCTTGGATAATTCAATCCAAAATTTTTCAATGAAGCGAGGATATCGATCTCTAACAATGGTTTGTTGTATTCCCCATAGCTTTACCACATTGCAAAGAAAGTGCCTTGTAGCTTCTTCAACAATACTGTCGGTGAGTAGTAGTAATAAATGTTTCGTACTTGCTAAATCTTTCCACCACGACTAGGATGCTTCCAAATTCTTCAGATTTTGATAGGCGGAAGATGAAATCCATAAAAATGCTCTTGTATGATCTTTGAAGAATAGGTAGTGGTTCTAACAATCCCCCTATTTGTTGATGGACAACTTTATCTTATTGGCAAACACGACAAGTGCATACATATTCCTCCACCCCATCCTTCATCCCTAACCAATAATAGTTAGTTTTGAGAAGGGCTATAGTTCGTTTCATACTTGGACGTCCCGCCCATAAAGAATCATGACATTCTTTGATTAGCTCTTTTCTCAGGTTACCCCATCTTGGCACGTAAATGTGTTGGCCCTTATTATAGAGGACATCTTCATTTATCTAGGATTTTTGAATTTTTCCTTTATTAAAGCAATAATACTTTGGGCTTGTGGATCATAATTCAACTCTTCCTTGATTCTGCTTACGATGAAACTGGAGACTTCTGAAATGCTTGCAAGTTTTGCTTTTCGTTTTAGTGCATCTGTTACTACGTTGGCCTTCCTTGGTTAGATGTAATCGAATTCAGCCAGGAAATCTTACAATCTTGCCTGCTTGGGACTTAGCTTCTTCTGGATCTAAAAGTAGCCGGTGACAATATTATCTGTCATGACCTTGAATTTAGAGCCAAGTAGGTAGTGTATTCATACTCTAAGGCAATGTATGACAACTGTCATTTTCTTTTCTTGGACTGTGTAGTGACGCTCCATCTCATTGAGTTTTTGACTTTCATATTCAATTGGATGTTTGCCTTTCATGATTACTCCCCCCTATAGCGATGCATCGATGTGCACTACTTACACCTTAGTATGATTGGAAGGCTAATTACGGGCTCTTTGCTGAATGCCTTTCTAAGATCTTCAAATGCTTCTTGACATTTGTTAGTCCATTTCCATGACATATTCTTCTTGAGTAGATCTGTCAGCGGAGCAATTCTTGCAGAATAGCCCTTTATAAATCGTATATAGTAGTTTAGAAGCCTCAAGAACGATCTTAACTCATGTACCTTAGTAGGGTGTTTCCAATCTTGGATGGTCTTGATCTTGCTTTCTTCCATCATAAGCTTACCATCCTTTATCTTATGTCCTAAGAATATTACTTCTTGTTTGACAAATGAGCATTTTTCTTTCTTGATGTATAGCTTATTTTCTCTTAGTACCTTGAACACTTCTCGGCATGCCTTAAGTGATCTTGAAGTGTGTTTCAATACATCACTGTCATTCAGGTAAGCAACAACAAATTGATCCAAATATGGTTGCAATAGTTTTTTATCAAGGTGCAGAATGTAGTAGGAGCATTGGTTAACCCAAAAGCCATAACCAAAAATTTACCCATGCCTCATCATACAAGTGGTCTATGGTTCATCCCCTTCTAATATCCTCATTTGATAGTAGTTTGATCGGAGGTCCGATTTTGAGAAGTACCTTGTATTCTTTAGTTGATCAAAAAGGTCTGCGATAGTCTATACACATGCGCAGAGAACCATCCTTTTTCTGAAGTAGGTTTGGGGCACCATATGGGGCTTTAGTTGGTCGGATGAATCCTGCCTCCAACAACTCCTTCAATTGTCTGCGTAGCTCTGCCAGTTTTGGAGAGCCATACGGTAAGCTCTCATTGTTGGCGGCATAGTCCCTGGCTCCAGCTCAATCTGATGATCTATCTCTCTCATTGATGGTAGTTCTTTTGGTAATTCTAGTAGTGAAACATCTTTAAATTCCTGAAGTACTGCCGCCACTTCCCTTAGCATTTCTTCTTGGGGCTTTGATTCTTCATTCAAGTCATGAAAAATAGCCAAGTAGTACTCCTCATCTAATCAGATGTCCTTTGTGAATTGGATGGTTGATAACATTTTTGCTTCTTGCTTACTAGTCCTTGTTGTCGGCTCTAGACAAATTTGATTGCCTTCCATGATGCACATGCTATTGGCAAAGGGTATTGAGAGTGCTTTTACTTGATGTAGGAATCCTAGCCCAAAGATTACTTAGAAATCATCCAATGGGATAATGGAGAAGTTTATGGTACCTAACCAAGCTCTGACACTGCTCTTCACTTCTCTGGCCACTCCATCAGTTGGCCTAGGTCGCTGAGTTGACTTCTTAGATGGAGCCTCCTCCTCCAGTTATTTGCAGACCCATTCTTTTTGTTTCTTCAATAAAAATGAAGTTGTGAGCATCTCTTGTGTCTATCATCACTTTTGTAACTTATAATCACCTCTACAAAGAGCAACCCTTTTACCGGTGGTTTTGGAGAGGATTGCACCACGTTGAGCAGTTGTATTATTCCCACTTTTGCTGTCATATCGCTTCCTTCCTCATGATGGCTTGCAAGGAGAGAGTTCAAAGCTCTTTTTTTTAGTGTATTCCCTTGCCCAATGAGGTCCTCTACAAAGGAAGCAGTTGTTATGTGGCTTAGTTTTGTTGTCATTAAGCTTTCCTTTGTTTTTACCCTTGGATGAGGTAGATTCATGGCGGGTCTCATCCTTGTGTTGGTCTTTGTCTCCTCTACTTTTGACATAAGTACTCTTCTTATCTTTGGGCTTTGTGGCTCTTTTAAGTAATTAATTAAGCTTTAGGTGACGACAATGATATTAGCAAGATCTTGCACTCCGCGCCTCTTAAGCTTTGTCTTTGCTCGCTGTTGAAGTCCAGCCATGAAGTTTAAGAAAACATCCTTGTTTGACATGTTAGGTATTTCAAGAGCCAAACTATTGAACTCCTTAATATATTCCCCAATTGATCCTGCTTGTTTGAGCATTCGTAAACGGGCTCTAGCCTCGTTCTTCGCATTCTCGGGATAAAATAGTCTCTTAAACTCTTTCTTGAAGTCATTGAAGGTGCATATGGTGCACATACATTTTTATACGTCCACAACATAGCAAATTGAATTTTTACATCTTCATTCGTAATCCCCATGGTTTCAAAATATTGCTCAAGTCCCTATAAGAAGTTGTCTACATCTTTCTCGTTGCAAGTTCCTCAAAAACTCTTAGGCTTTGACACTTCAATGCGCTTGGCTTCGAAAGTATGGTGTTTTTTTGATTTTTCTAGTGCTCTCTTGCATAGTGATTTCTCTCCACACATCTCCTCCAAGCTGACACTAAAGCTGCTCATCTCTTCCTCAAGAGATCATTGCACCTCATGGAGCTCCCCCATCAAGTCCTCCCTCATCTTTACCATTTGGTGTTTTAAGGATTCCTCCAGTTGGAGCATCATACCTCTAATCATGGAATGAGCGGTGATATCATCCTCCTTGAGTTCATCCATCTTTTGGCCTAAATCCTCTATCTGGGCCTCCATGTCATTCCTAGCCTCCTCTAACCCAAGCAAGATGTGAATAAAAGCCATGCATGATCTCCTTAGACCTCCCATGTGGTTTAGATGCAGCAGGATCTGATTGCTCCTGAGGCCTCGCTTTGGTTGAGATGATTCCACATTAGTGGTTTCAAACTTCTTTACGTGCTCTTTGACATTCTTTGTCATGCCTTCAAATGTTGACTCTGATACAAACTATCATGAACAAATTTTTTTGTTGCCACCCGTGCGATTTTAATGCTCTTCTTAAGCAATAAATCAACCAAATCTTTGCAATGATTGGACTTGAAAGCACAAAACTCTCTTAGGAAAAGAGTAGGGAGAAGTTATTAAAGAAAGGAACACTTTATTAAGGAAAGAGAGATTGCATATCTGGTTGTTTAGAAGTCTTAGATGGTTCCAAATGAGGAGGAGGGACTTCTATTTATAGTCCTCCCCTAAGCCCTAGGGAACTTTCTAGATTACATTAGAGTGGACTAACTTCTAGATAGTTCTACGTTGCCCTTTTACATATATACATAATTTTAGAGCTTTCTAGGTTATCCTAGATTTCTCCTTGAAGCACCCCCTTTTAACATTCTCTAGAATGCGGTAAAATCTTCTAGAGTCTTATGGATTGTTCTCCTCTTTATGATATTCTTTAGAATCTTCCATCTAATGGCTGGCTTACCAATTACTCTAAAGATGGCGGAGGGTGACACAACACTCTAAATCATTCTTGCCAGTAAGATTAAATTGGATTTATTAAACTATTGTTTTATTTTTATTTTTATTTTTTGGTTTTTTTGGTGGGATAAGAATTAAGGAATTGATGTAAACTGTTGAGATGCGGGGCTTGAAGGAGCATCCACACTGCCACACAAGGAAGAACCCACATAGCAGCGCAAGGAAGCTCCCAGGAGCGCTAGGAGCACTAAGCACATGGCGTAACTGTGCTAGACCGATGTAGGTACATCAGCTAAAAGTTATCAGGCCGGCGTAATCACGCCTAAATTAGCGTATCTATGCAACATTCCTTCAACTCCTACCTTCGGAACACAGAGTACGTGGAATAACTACGTTGAGAGCGGAGTACCTATGCTAGGTGCATTTATCCCTACATTTTGGGTTTTAAGTCCAAGATTTAGGGCGATTGAAGATTGATACACATGCGATGACTCTCGAAGGGCTTTTTACAGGAGCGGTTAAATTAGAGAAGTGGATTTTAGGATGTACAATTTATCTTGCATGATCCAGAGAGGATTTAGAACGTTATTCGTGTAAGTTTCAGTGTCATATTGAGAAGATTTGAGTGGTGATAGTCTTTTGTACATTTCTTCTTTCATGGTGAATGTTTGGAGTGGTGAGCCTTCGTGGTTTTTTCTTGTTCTTGAGTTTTTTCATGTTAAAATTTGTTTTGTTTTTTTGTGATTACTTTGTTGTGTGTTTCTGTTCTATAACTTGTTTCAAAGCTCTCAAATCATTTGATTTTATTTTCCACGTTGTAGTTTTGATTGTAATTGATCAAAGCCCTTAGTATTCTCATCCCAACAAGTGGTATTTGACCATTTTTTTTTTCTAAAAATTTTTATTCGAGTGAGAGAACTGACCGACAAAACAAGATACAAAGTGGAGAAGTTCAATGAACTTAGCATTTTGAAAAATGCGGGTGGAAGATTTGTTGTATCAAAAGAAATCATATTTGCCACTAAAACGCATTTTGAAAAATGCGGGTGGAAGATTTGTTGTATGAAAAGAAATCGTATTTGCCACTAAAATGAATAACCAAAAGGCTTGAAATGATGACTCTTGAAGAATGGAAAGTGTTAGATTGAACGACCCTAGGTATGATCCATCTTTCACTTACCTAGTCTGTTGTGTTCATTATAGTGAATGAAAAAATTACGCTGAATCTCATAGTGTCACTGATAAAGATGTGTGAAAAACCTTTTGTATTAGACAACTTTTCTAATGATGAGGTTATTTAATATAAAGATAGCAGAAGACTCTTCGGTGGCTATACATTTTTACAATTTCAGCACCGTGACTAGTCAAATGTGCTCGGTGGGTATTAAATTTGATGATGAGGTCGGGATAAAGTTAATTCCATGTTTATTACCGAATAACTAAGATGGATTTATCATGACGGAGAGTAACTCTTCTGTTAATATGAAGTTGAGCTTCGACGATTTCATGGGATTAGTGCTGAATGAATAAGTTCACAAGAAGGCAGCAAATGGTGAATGTAAGTTATGCTTTGAATGTTGAAAGCAGGAAAATAAATCTGAATAGGAATACATATAGAGAAAGATTCAAGTCCACAAGAGAAAATTCCATGTCAGACAAATCTTTAGTGCCGTGATATCCATTTAACATCACAACTGCAAATGCCATGTCAGTCCTTGGGTAAACCTAAATATACATTAAATTACTAATTATTAAAGCATATGGGATTTATCATTTTCTCTCTTTCAAAGGTAGTTTTTAGGCAGAGACTCCAACTTAATTCGTGACTCTTGACCCTTGATAATGTAGATATGCTTTGTTAACAATTTTTCATCCTAGACATTTTCAAGGCTTTCTTGATATAAGCCTTTTGAGACAAAACTAAAATATATTGAAATATCTCTCTCTTAATCTAAATGCTAATGATATAAGAGGTATTGCCACTTTTCTTTATGTCAAATTTTTTTGTAGAATTTTTTCATCCCTTGTAATAAATTTTTATCATTGGTTGTAAGTAAAATCTTATCTATACACAGAATCATAAAATAAATTTTGCTTCTTATTTTTTGGTATGTGCATTGATCATTTATGTTCTTTACAAATACAAATATAAAGATCGCATTATTAAATTTTAAATACTATTGAGAAGAGGTTTGTTATAATCCATATATAGTTATCTCTCGTACATTAAAAGAATCATTTTGATAATTTGTGTGAATCTTCTTCTTTAGATCTCAATTGAACAGTGTAATTCTCATATCCATTTGTTGTAGCCCCATGTCAAAATGCATAAAAAATTATTATGACAATCTTAAAGGAATATATCTTAAATACAAAAACAAATCTTTTTGTAATTAATTTATTTATTTATGGTGAATCTCCTAGTAAGAAATCTTATTTTGTATTTCTGTATGTTACCTAATAAGCCCCTCTTTTTCTATTACACTCATTTACAACTTATGGCTCTTGCATCTCCAAGCAACTCAACTAGATACTAGACTCCATTAGGCTTCATGAAATTCATCTCGTTTTTCATGATATGAAACCATAAAATGGATTCTTTGCTACTTCTCATTTGGAAATATTTAAGTACTATTTTAACTCCAATCTTGTTGTTAAATTCTTGTACATGCATAACATAGTCATTAGAAATTGTTGATCTCTATTTCGTAGTAGATCTTAATATTATAACAAATTGCTCTTGTGAAGTTATTTACTCACTTGTATCTAATAACTCATGAACAATTGATCTTTTGATTTATTTTTAGTAGCTCATGAAGTCTCAACTTCGGGTCGTTTAATACTAAAAGTTGGAAGGTTGTGCATTAATTTATCCCTTTTTAGAAACTAAATACTGTAAATGATTACCCCTACTTACAGACAATTCTCAATAAAATATTTTCTTGATTTTATAATTCTAGTACAATTAGATAGAGAATAAAATTTGTAACCTTTAGGCCTCTCAGTATATCTAATAAAATATTCACTAATAATCATTGGGTTCAACTTCTCACGTTGATTATAACTCTCAATTCACATGGTCATCTCCATACATGCATATATCATAAGCTTAGTTTCTAATCTTTTTCATTATTCAGAAAGTGTTTAGGAACATTCTTGGTTGCAACAGGATTTAATGTGTACATGGTCATCTTTAGTGCTTCATTTCAAAAGAATTTAGACAATTTAGTGGTGATAATCATGCTTCTCAACTTGTCCATCAATGTTTGTTTTTTTTTCTCAGCTATACCATTTTAATCAAGTGAGCCAACTAAAAAGTAATTGATAACAATTGTATTCTCTCGAAGAAACTTTGTATAAGGCCAATCATTTGACCATCTTCACTATATCTCATATAATAACCACTTTTATTAAGCTTCACAGTTTTGGCTTATTTTCTTATATATCTTTTTTTCCTTCTGGCTTAAAAATCTTAAATACATCAAATGCTTTATTTTTATTATGAAAAAGTATATATGTAGTGTAATTATCAATGAAAGTTAATGGATTATTTTGGATTATAATAGTCTATATTCGGACAACAAATATATATATATATATATATATATATATATATATTAATCGATGGCGTCGGCAGCGGCATATTCTGTTAGAGTTTTGCCCCATGGCAAGAATTGAGTGACATGTATGTAAATGCCCCTCTATACTTATTCTCAAGAATAATTGTTGAATGATATTGAGAGTTAAAAATATTGCATTAGAACTCCACGCGTAGTTACGTTCTGAGTCGAATGAAATCACGCCACGTGGAGGTGACAAAAAAAAAAAAATTAGCCCGGTAATATAGGAGAATATTCCCCTCGTGTTATTCAGGTGTTATTGTGTTCTGAGAATATTCTCTGTGTTATAATAACACAATAACATATCAATAACACTTGAATAACACATAATAACACCTGAATAACACAAGAGAAATATTTTTTTGTGTTACCAGACAAATTTTATTTTATTTTTCTGTCACATCCACATGACATGATTTTATTAAACTCCACATCTAACACTACATGCGGAGTCCTGATGCAATATTTTCTCGAGAGTTGCCAGCTACGTGCCAAAAATTTTCTTCAGAAGTTCATTGTCTCGTTTTTATTAGATAAGTATCTTACATTGTCGGTGTCCTAGCTTAGAAGTACATATTTAATGTAAAACTATATAATTTAATGTAAAACTATATTATTGTTTTATTTATTTTTTATTGGTAAATAGATTTCATGGCATAATGTACATTACAAAAAATATCATCGCACTATTAGAAATTTATAACTGAAACATTAAATTTTTATCATAGTTATTTTTGAAAAATGTAAATATATTTTTCTTCATATTTTTATATTCTTTATGGAACTAAAAATTTCATTATCTAATTCTGCATTTAAAATTTTATTGGCACGTACCTATACATGAAAACACATTGACATTTACATACATACCACCCAATTCTTATGTATTTACATATGAAACACCTGAACTTTCATTTTTACATTTATACCACCCAACATATGCAAGAAAGGGTGTAATTCACTATTTAAAAGTTAAAATAATATTATTTTATGTGATAAAATGGATTTGGGTGGTAAAAATGTACAAAGTAAAGTTTAGGTATTTGATATGTAAATGCATAGGAATTGGGTGGTATGTATGTAGATTTCCCAATAAAATTTTAAAAATTTATATAAATATACCGTCAAATTCTTATATATTTTACATAAAAAATTGTGTCAGAGTTTATCCCGAGAAGATCTAACACACCAAACGAAGGAGAGCTCACCAACGGAAAAATGTGAGGCACACTTGTCAAGCCGAGTGAGGATATCCGAGCTAAAGCTGATTATGCCAACAATGACTGATCCACAAGGAGTACAAAAAGACGACTAGATGATTTGAGCCAAAATCATTCAGTCAGTAACGAGGCAAAAAGACATCTGAGCCAACCACAATGGGAAAACTAATATGGGAAAAAATCTAGTCCCTTAGCATCTCCAATCGTCCCGAGGACGCCTAGAGGTCCCTCACCAATTATAAATTATCATCAGCTAGACTCAATCAGTTGATTGATTCATGTTAACCAAACTCAGGCGACCAAGCTGACCTTGTTGCCCAAACTCAAGCGACCAAGCTGATCTTACCAATCTGAAACCGATTAAGCTCAATCGGCTGAGCCAGAGAGAAGACGAGTGATAAACTCATATATGTAAAATACCAGAAATAAACTATATGAACCGTTTTAAAGCAATGAAAAAATTGTAACATCATCATATTGTACCCTCTTCTCTATAAATAGAGAGATCATTTCATGAATAAGACACGATGTGTTACTATTTATTAATGTTCACTCATCTCTCTTTATCTCGCTTCTTATTCACGTTTTATTCCTTGTGTGTGATTCAAAGTTAATTAATGATAAAACATTCTAAAAGGTGTGGTGAGCATGGATCAAGTAACATATTAGAAAAAGAGTAGCCCAAAGAGAAGAAACCCACAATATAAACACCAGCAACATGGAGTGCACCAGAGCGTTCATAGCCTAACAAATCCATGAGTTGAAGGATCAAATGTTGGATATAATCCGAGACAGGCTAACTCAAAGAGGGGGTCAACAACCACAAAAAGAAGGGGCGTCCACTGACAGAAGAGGCTCCTTATCTTTGGAAAGAGAAAGTGACCCCGAGTACTTCGATAGGAATGGACCAAAGGAGCATATGTTCCCATACATTAACTAAGAAAATAATATTTATAGTCTTGAGTAGATGAGATTGGGACTGGACCCCAAATATTAGAGTGAATTAAATGCAAAGGAGCATATGTATGTAAATCAAGAAAAAGAAAAGGTTGTCTATACCTAAAATGGGATGAATTTTGGAGAGGATATGTATGTAAGTCAAGGAACAGAAAAGGTTGTTCCAACTGCAACTATTAAATATAGAAGAGTGTATTTTTATACCTAAACTGGGTTGAAGTTTGGAAAGGATATCAAGAACATCTGGATGTGGATTCCCAAGATGTTTTAGCAAGAAAATTGATTGCAGTGTGGAAGTGGCAAGAGAATGAATGCGACGCGGAAGGGAGGTGATCGGGTACGAGTTGTCAGAGCTAGTTCTCTGGAGTTAAGGTTGTTCCGTCTTGGATCAAAGATAATAAAGCCATTCAGGGCATAGAGATTGTAACATTATTGTCATGAATCATTTTGTGTACAAATAATTGATTGTAAGCAAGTAATGAAACATGCCAAATTTGAGGTAAGAAGAGCTTATAATGGGGTGTCAAAAGAATAAAGCCATTCAGGAAATAGAGGATTGTAACGTTATTGTCATGAATCATTTTGTGTACAAATAATTGATTGTAAGCAAGTAATGGAACATGCCAAATTTGAGATAAGAAGAGCTTATAATGGGGTGTCAAAAGAATGCCATAACCCATATGTGTTATAGGAATTGATTGACGATTGCTCATCGTGACTTGTTGAATACGCGCTGGTAGGAATTGATTGACGATTGCTCATCGTGACTTGTTGAACACGCGCTGGTAAATTAGCTAGTTTTAAGTGATTGAAATCTGATGTAAGATGCATTGTAGCACTAGAATCGAGAAACCAATTGGAACCATTAGTTTGAAAGGCTTTTTTGGGAGGGATGTGCTCAAGATTGGACTGATGCCAACATATAAATGTCGAGTGACCAAACTTATTATATATTTAGCAAGTCACTAGTATTCTGGGCGTGTTTCTACCTCTAAATGGAGAGTAGTTTTAATTACTTTCATGACCTCTAACATTAGTAGAAGGTTGAACTCAGGTGGCTGTGAGAGCGAGTTGAGGGTTAAACGACATGTCTAGTTTCTAATTGTCACTTGCGATGTTAATCTCCTCACTACAGAGAAGTAAGTAGAAGTTATCCAAATCTATAGGCTGCAGTGGAGTGTAAATTGTTGCCTTGAAGCTTTGGCAGATAGCAAGAAATCCATCTAGTGTGCAGAGGCTAATGTCTTCACAATCCAGTGGTTGATCACCAGTTGTGATGTTGTCACCCAACATCTTAACACAAGAGAGAAATTGTGTCATTATCAGGTTTTTTATTGAAAGGTCATTGAGCTTATTCCTTGGATTGACGAGGCTTGAGTGATTCATCGACTATAGGTGTTATGCATTGATTTGTCAGACTTTAGCGATGGTATGAAGATGCAGGACATCAGGGAGTATTAGTTTGGAGATTATGAAGTATAGCACAATTGTTAAATTTTGATCTATTGAGCTCCATGAGGAAGGTGTAAGTTGGGAACTAGTATTCTGCAGTGCTCCTAAGAACTTTGAAGGGCATGCTATGTTGTGGTCCAAGAACCATAGGAACTCATTTGCTGTAAACACTTTGATGATTTGTGCCCTCCATATTGGATAATTATTTGTTTATAGTGAATTTGGATGAGGTCTTTGATATTACCCATCAAGAAATTAAGATGGGGGATATAAGTGATGGGGTTCTACTACATTGAAGAAGAGATGTTTCTTTTAGATGTCTGGGAAGTAGACATTTTCCCAAGAAGTTAATTTTCCAAAAGAAGCCAAAAAAAAATGATGGGGAAGGGTAGAGGCTCAAATGTTCTTGAGCTCGAAGCTTCAATTCCATACAGACTCTTGCAAATTGTAAAGAGAAAAGAAATTAAAGGGAGAATGAGCCAAAGATAAATACCTGGAGTAATTCCTTATACTTTCTCAAAGCTTCACAGGTGCAATATATT